>NW_027424265.1:140300-159495 GCF_003597395.2 Chelonoidis abingdonii | reverse complement strand
GCTGGCAGTGCCCCTACTTATACAGCCCAAAATGCCGTTAGCCTTCTTGGCAACAAGGGCCCACTGTTGACTCATATCCAGCTTCTCGTCCACTGTAACTCCTAGGTCCTTTTCTGCAGAACTGCCGCTTAGCCATTCGATCCCTAGTCTGTAGCGTTGCATGGGATTCTTCTGTCCTAAGTCCAGGACTCTGCACTTGTCCTTATTGAACCTCATCAGATTTCTTTTGGCCCAATCCTCTAATTAGTCTAGGTCCCTCTGTATCCTATCCTCACCCTCCAGCGTATCTATTACTCCTCTCAGTTTAGTGACATCTGCAAACTTGCTGAGGGTGCAGCCCATGCCATCTACCAGATCATTAAAGAAGATATTGAACAAAACCTGTCCCAGGAGCAATTCCTTGGGGGTACTCCACTTGAAACCAGCTGCCAACTAGCCATGAAGCCATTGATCACTACCCGCTGAGCCCGACAATCTAGCCAGCTTTCTGTCCACCTTATAGTCCATTCATCCAGCCCATACTTCTTTAACTTGTTGGCAAGAATACTGTGCAAGCCCGTATCAAAGGCTTTGCTAAAGTCAAGGAATAACACATTCACTGCTTTCCCCTCATCCAGTGTGAGCAGAGAGGGCTTTGGGGGTGGTCGGGGGAGGATCCTGTTGCATCGTGTATCCTGGGGTGGGGCGGCTGGGGAACAGCCACAGAGAGACACTGCCTAGGGCCCCCTCATTCTGGAGTAACAGGCAGTGCCTCCTAGTGCCTAACTGCAGTACTAAGGTCAGCACTGACGGCAAGCGGAAAGTACAGACTACTGATCCCCCTGCCCCACTCCCCACAGCATGGCACCATCCGCTGACCCCCCGGCACCTCCCCCGAAGCACAGGGCAGGGTCTCAGTCCAGCCCCTCTCTCCACTTCCTGCAGTGTTTCCAGGACCTGCTATTTGGGGCCCAGGGGCTGGGCCGTGGCCAGTGCAGTCCTTGTCCTGGGCACGCGCTGAGGCCAGGCTGAGGGAATGTGGCTGAGAGCCGACCTCAAGCCACAGAGCTTAGCCGAGCAGGTGCCTGGTGCTGGGGAGGAGACCTGCTGCTAGTTACCCTTGTACTGTCCCCTCTAGAGGGTGCTGGCTCTGATCTGGCCTCAGGGCAGGGGCTACCTGGCTCAGGGGGGCAGGGGGCTCTGTGTGTTGGGGGCAGGGGCATGTGGCTGCCCCCTCCCAGTCAGGGCTGATCCCAGTGGCCCAGCTCTAGGGTGGGACCTGATATTGGCGGGGCTCAGAGATACATGGGGCGTGGCCTGTTATTGAGGGGTGGAGCCAGCACCCCCTAAAGAGGAAAGTTCAGCACCAAGCACCCAGAGACAGGGACTACACCAGCCACAGCCTGGCCCCTGGGTCCCAAATAGCAGCTCCTGGAAATGCTGCAGGAAGTGGGTAGCGGGGCTGGAAAGAGACCCTGCCTGGTGCTTCCCCTGTGGCTGTTCCCCAGCTGCCTCACCCAAGAGCTGGCTGCATTACCAGTGTAAGCAGAGTCAGGATGAGCTCTACCCTGACATCTGGTGGTGAATGGTGGCGAGTGAGGAAAAGAACTTCAGGGGCTGGTCTTGTTTGCATAGGCACACCCACCCCACCTAGCATGGGCCCTCGGGTGCCCAAATGGTCACTTTGGCTGTTGTGGGATCCCCAGTTTCTCTGTTATTGGGGCAGGAAGAATAAAGTGTTGTTACCCTGATTATGTGAATCAAGGCCAGTGGAACTGTTTTATGACAGAAGGTCTCACCATCAACTAAGTAGCACTTGCTAGACAAGGGACATGGGTTCCAAACCCCCCAGTGAATTGGGAGAAACTGGGGTGAGTATTTGTACTTGATAGTATGTATCTATTGTAAGAGCATGAAATACCAGTTTTCTCTCTACTGTGAAATATCAGAGCTAATTTTGACTCCATAAAAGGTCTAGTTATGGGCTGATATGCTGAATTCACTTTGGGTCAATGTTGCACCAGCACTGGGGTTCCCCTGCTACAAGCTGAAATCACTAAAGTGCTAAAATTGCTGGGTGCTGAGATCACTGAGTGCTGTGTTGCCTGCGGGGGTGGGGGAGCCTGAAGATAGATTGCTAAGCAGCTGGCCAAGCAGCACAGTTTGTGGGCCGGCAAGCAGAGCTGAGCAGTTTGTGGGCCAGCTGGAGCGGCCTGTGGGACGGTGAATAGAGTGAAGCAGACGGCCCATGGGACGGCAAGCGGAGTGGAGTGGAGCTAACCAGCTGGCAGAGCAGAGCAGTTTGCAGGACGGCAAGCAGAGTGGAGCAGAGCCAAGCTGAGTGGAGCTGTTTGCAGGCCGGTTGGAGTGGCCTGTGGGATGGCGAGCGGAGCGGAGCATTTTGCAGACCTGTTGGAGCGGCCTGCGAGATGGCCAGCGGAGCGGAGCGGAGCAGTTTGTGGGCTTGTTGGAGCGGCCTGCGGGACGGCGAGCAGAGCGGAGTGGAGCAGTTTGTGGGCTGGTTGGAGCGGCCCGCAGGATGGCGAGCAGAGCGGAGCATTTTGCAGACCGGTCGGAGCGGCCTGCGGGACGGTGAGCGGAGCGGAGCAGTTCGTGGGCTGGTTGCAGCAGCCTGCGGGACGGCAAGCGGAGCGGAGCGGAGCAGTTTGTGGGCTGGTTGGAGCAGCCTGCGGGACGGCGAGTGGAGCGGAGCGGAGCAGTTTGTGGGCTGGTTGGAGCGGCCTGCGGGATGGTGAGTGGAGCGGAGCGGAGCAGTTCGTGGGACAGAGAGAGCGGCTCACAGGATGGCTGGTGGAGTGGAGCGGCTCGTGGTGAAGGCTGCAGCAGAACCCCACGGAGAGGCGGGGCAGTCGGCCTTGGACAATGTAAGGTGCTCCTTTACACTCTGTGTGCCCCTTCTCCCCCCCAGAATACAGGATGTAGCAGGATCCAACCTTTCCCCCCTGGAGCCTGCCCCCACAGAGCCCTCACTGCTCACACCTGGAGCATATGCTTGGGAGCAGCAAGGCATTCTGGGAGCCCCGTTTTCCAGCTGTGGTTGGCCTGGCTCTGAGCTCACAGTGGTTGACACCTTGGTGCTGGGGCAGGGCGGTGGCTGCGTCCCTCAGAAAGCACTTTCTCCCGCTGCACCGAGAATGGCCCCGGGGCCCTGGCTGCTCTCAGCAGAGAGGCAGGACCAGGCGCGGGGGATGCAGCTCCCAGCCTCGGCCAGTTCAACCCAGTATGGAGCTAACTGGCCTTCTCCCTGTACTGGGTGAGTGACACCCCCAACCCGGCTTCAGTCCCTGCCTTGGTTCCCCTCTTCCCCTCCACCGTTCTCCCTTGGCACCTGCCTCTTTCCCTTTTTCCCTCTGCTCCCCTCCTTCAGCCCCTGCCTCATTCACTCTCTGCTCTTGGTTTCACTCTTCCATTTGCTTTCTGTCTTTTTCCTCTGTTGCCCACTTTCATTCTTTCTCTCCATCTCTTGCTCCCACTCACATGCCTCCCTGCAGCCTGGCCCATTCACTCTTTCATCTCTCTCTTCCTTCCACTCTGTTTCTGTCCCCCAAACCAGGACTCATGTTGGTGAGGGCTGCGAAATGACTCAGCTTCCTGCAGGTCTTCGTGCCTTGAGCGTGGTGATAAGACACTGTGGCTTGGCTTGACCAGATTGTGTCCATCAAACAATAAATAACGTGCAACATCTGCACTCCTCCTCTTTCCCGTGTCATCCCCTCTGTGTCTGTTCTTTCCCTCCTAGGCCCCTCCTGCACCCCTCCTTCAGCCCCTGTCTCCTTCCCTCTCTCCCTCCATAGGTCTTCTGCACCTCGGACTCCTGGGTTCCACAGAGATTAACAGGACTGGAGTCTGTTTCCAGCAGGGTCCACTTCCACACAGGCAGACTCTGCATGGCACCCCTTATACCCGCCTGTGTCCCACTCCTTGGGGCTTTTCCCTTGTCCCCAAAGGCAGCGGCCTCTTCCCAGAGCTCGTGGGGGCTCGGTATCTCCTTTAAGCTCTAGCTCTGAAGCTAGTTATTCTCTGCTAGGTGAGGCTGTGCCTCAGTTTCCCCATTGCCCTGCAGCACAGCGTCTGCTGCTGTGCAGGGAGCTGCAGCATGGAGCCTCAGCGTATTGTCTATTGCAGCCCAGACGCCGCCTGAGATCAAGCCCCCCGTTGTGCCGGGTGCTGCACAGACTCAGATCAAGGCCCCCCAAGTCTTGCCAGACACTGCCCACACCCCAGCCAAGATCAGCCCCCCCATTGTTCAGGGGCCCCCCTCGTGAATACACACAGTGTCTCGCCACAGGGGGTGTCCCTGCCACAGACCCCACAGCAGCTGCCTGGCCTGGTTGAACCTTCCATTCATTCTCCCCTTGATGGGATCAACAATCGTCCATGGGCAGCTCTCTCCAACTCCCCTAGGTGGGAAGGATGTTCTTCAATGAGCCGCTTCTCCCCGGGGCTCGATGTTTCCTTCTTCCTCCCAGCAACAGAACTGCGCAGTTTGGGACAGAAGGAGTCATGCCTTTCTAATTAAAATTGAGTTTAGTCCCTGTCCTTGGAGAATGAATGTTAAGGAAACAGCCAATGCAACGAAAGCAAGAGACAGTGATAAAGGTTAAGAATGGTAGAGGGTGTGTGTGTGTGTGTGTGTGTGTGTGTGTCCCTGCTGCCCCCAGTTGGAGGATATGGGAACGTGTGTGTGTGTGTGTGTGTGCGTGTGTGCGCTGCGTGCCCTGTTGGAAGATATGGGACGTGTGTGTGTGTGTGTGTGTGTGTGTGTTGTGTGCGCGCGCTGCCTGCTGCCCCCTGTTGAGATTGGGATGTGATGTGTGTTGTGCCGGGCGCGCACGCACCTGCTGCCCCCACTGGTGGGATGGTGGCCATGGAGATGAAAAGAAAGCCGTTAATGGACTATAATTTCTCTCTCAGAACAACAGTGGACATAAGAGAAAAGATTGAGTTTCCACCAGCATGTTCCAGAGGAGACGTTAGTGACTGTTCCTAGGACAGCAGAGACGGCTACCAGGCCCTCGGAATTTGGATTTACACCCCCTGCATTCCATGATCACAGCTCTAACCCTGCGCTACAGAGCGGCCCCAGGTGGAGCATGAGGATAATTGTGCTTTAAAGAGTCTGGTGTGTTACATAAAGTCTAGCTCTATACCACAGAATGCCTGGTGGCCTTTAACCCCTGTGGTTGCGCATTCTTTTCATACCCCATGGGTGCAGGGCATTAGGAGAGAGACAAGGTGATATCTTTACCGAACCACTTGTGTGGGGAACAAGGCAGCTTTCTAGCCTGCAGAGAGCTTCTGGGAGCTTCCCTCTTAATAGCTGTGCTCTATTCAACTACGTTAGAGGCCCGAATATTTCCTTTTCTGAGCTTTGCTTTAGAAACTTTCATTTTCTTCTGCAACTGCAGTGATAGTGCAGATCCGTCTCTTACATCCTATTTCAGCCTTGAGGCTAGAACCTGTGTTGGTTTACACTGTGATGCTTGCTATTCCACATTTTATATTTTTTCCCCTATTCTGTTCAGGAGGCAGAAAGAAAAATACTCCTAAGAACCTTACTGTGAATCTGCTGGCTCCAGCCTAAGATGAGGTGTTATTTGTCATTATTGCCGCAAAACTAAAAGAATTTAAACTTATTTCGAGAACGTTAACCAAACCACACTTTTTAAGGCCACTAACCAACTCTACATCAGTGTTTTCAACCTCTCCACTCCCGTCATTTGCAGACCCTTCTTAGATCCTCAGGAGAATCGTCTAGTCAACCCCCTGCTCAAAGCAGCACCACCCAACCTAAATCAATCCCAGCAGGGTGTTGTCAAAGACCGCCCTTAAAAACCTCTAGGAAGGAGATTCCACCACCTCTAGGACCCATTCCATGCTTCACCACCTCCAATGAAAAAGTTTTTCCTAATATCCAATCTAAACTCCCCCACTGCAACTTGAGACCATTACTCCTTGTTCTGTATCTGTACACTGAGAACAAGCCTAGATCCATCCCTTTGGAACCCTTCACGGTATTGAAAGCAGTATAAATTTCCCTCATTCTTTCTCTTCTGCAGACTAAACAATCCCAGTTCCCTCAGCCTCATCTCATAGGTCATGTTTTCCAGCCCCCTAAGAATTTTTGTTGCCCTCCGCTGGACTCTTTCCAATTTTTCCACATCCTTCTTGTAGTGTGGTGCCCAAAGTGTGGGGCCTCATGTAGCAGGTGAGCAGGATTCATCACCAAATTTGGCCCAGGTACTGACGGGGAGGGTGACATGAATGCGGACCCCTAAAGAATTTCAAAGGGAGGTGCGGATGCCTTTGGAAATGTTAGTTTACGGACCCTGAGGGATCGGCAGACCACAAGTTGAAACCCACCACTTTACATAATGCATGTTCCATTCTTTAAGGAGTAAAGCAAGTTTAGTTTCAATAAGCAAGTAACTACCACAGATATTTTAAGTTTTCTCGACATTTATGTGTGTGTGTGTGGTGTTCCCCAAACAACACAATTTTTCCAGATGTGGTCTATGGGCAGTAATCTTCCCACCTCTGATCTAGGCCCCACATCCAGTCCAAGGGGTCATGGCTTCAGGAAGGGAGTCAGGTCCAGTGGTGACAGCACTTCAGGAGCTGGAAATCAGGATCCTGGCCTGTCAAGACAACTTGGTGTCCCAGTGTATCCCCGCAACACCTCCCATTTTCTCTTCATTATACAGATATTACAGATTTTGGAGTGCGAAACTCTCACTCCCCTCATTAGCCCTTTGTCTCCTGGGGTCTTCTACTCCATGCTCTGGCAACAGAGCACCTCAGCATCCACACAGCTGCTCCTTCCCACCCCCATCCTCTGCTGCCCATTATGCAGTATAGCCACCCCTTCCTTATACTCAGCCCTTTGGTTCCCCTGCTGACCTCTCCCCTCCACTGCTCCCCTTAGATCCCCCTCCGCTCCCACTGCTGAGCATGGATCGCATGTCCAGAGCAGTGCACCATGGATCTGCTGGGCACCATAGGCCAAGCTGAAAGGATGCCAAGGGCCTCCCTGGGCTTCTGCCACGGACACCCAGGCTCAGGATCTACCCCATCTTCTCAACTGTCCTTTGGAGGAACCTCTTCCATGTACCAGACCTCTGAGGGGGACCACACGTCCTTCAGGGTTGGCCACACAATCTCCATGTCTCCTGGATCGAGCCTCTGTTCCCCAGCCCTCCATCTTCACCCCCTAAGCTCTGCCCAGTGAGGACAGATGAGAGAGATGCCTGGTAGAAGCTTGTCCATTCTTGGAGGAGCAATGCACCTGAGTCAGGGTTTGCAGGGACATTTGGCAGTCAACTGCCTTATAGCAGCCTTTCCCCTTTTCCTGTCCTGCTGGGTAGCACTGTCAAGTAGAGAGCGGAAACTGAGGCACATGCCAACATCATGAAAATATTGCAAAAAATTCTTCCCTTTGTCACAGTTGGAGACAGATATAAATCCAGACAGGACAGGGGGCAGGCCAAAAAGACGGCAACTGTTCAGCTTAGAAGAGAAATGACTAAGGGGGAGGGGATATGGTTGAGGTCTATATAGTCATGAAGGATGTGGAGAAGGTGAATTGGGAAGGTTATTTAGAAGGGCGAGGGGTTGCCCAATGAAATGAACAGGCAAGAGGTTTGAAACAAACAGAAAGAAATACTTCTTCACCCAACGCACCGACAACCAGTGGAACTCACTGCTTGGGGATGCTGTGAAGGCCAAAGTAAAATTGGGTTCAAGATGGTCCGGGACTCAACCTTGTGCTTAGGGTGTCCTAAACCTTTGTCTTCCAGGAGCTGGGACTGGATGACAGGGGATGGATCGCTGGATAAATTGCCCTGGTCTGTTCCTTCCTTCTGAAGCATCTGTGACGGTCAGAGACAGGATAGCGGGTTAGATGGACCATTGGCCTGACCCAGTCTGGCCGTCGTTACAGTCTCACAGCTGCTCTGAGCAATTGGCAGACCCGGGAACCACCCTGATGCTTCTAACTAAATGTGATGGGCTGGACTAGCCCAGAGGCCCCCTGCTGGAGCCCTCAGGGTCTTGCCAGACTCGTCCCAGGTAAGGAGCAGTGCAGAGGTCCTCCAAGCAGGATAGAGTGGCTGCAGGTGAAGCAGCCAATCAGTGCCCAGCAGGGCCGTATAAAAAGGAGCTACAGAGCCAGTGCAGCTCCTTGCTAGAGCTGGAGGCGCATGGATGGTGTGGCTGGGTGAGGGACCTGCAGCACGATGGACAGCCCGGTGCTCATAGGGGCTGGGGGAGCAAGGCAGAGCTCCTGGCTGCTACTGGGCCTTTAGAAGAAGCCAGAGCTAAGGGTAAGGTGCGGTGAAGGCTGGGACCTGGAGCAGTGGGTGTGCCCAAGCCCTCCTGTAGGTCACTGGGGAAGGGCCTACAACTGGACATCAGGAATCCCCCAGAAGGGGACTGAACTGTCAGGAGGCCCAGCTGAAAACTGGTACCAAAACAGACTAAGGGTACGTCTACACTATCCGCCGGATTCTGCCGTCGACTCCTGTACTCCACCGCGGTGAGAGGCGGAAGTGGAGTCGACGGGGAAGTGGCGGTGGTAGACCCTGTGCCGTAAAGCTGTGAGGTAAGTTGACCAAATATAAGTTAACTTCAGCTATGCTATTCTCATAGCTGAAGTTGCGTATCTTAGGTCGATTCCCCTCTCCCCCCCCAAGTGTAGACCAGGCTTAGAGGGAGGGAGGGAAGGAAGCCTGGAGGGAGGAAGCTGTGGGGGTACGGCCCAAAGGCAGGGCTGGGACGGATTTAAAGACCACGGACCCACCCAACCACTGGGGGCGCTCGTGAGAGGTGGGTCCTGACCCCGTTACACTAACCCAGATGAAGGTTTCTTTAGTGACCTGATGAGCTCCCTGTGGCTTGAAAGCCTGTGTCTCTCCAGCAGGAGTTGGTCCAATAACTGGTATCACCTGCCCCACTATGTCTGTTTCAGCTGGGCTTAGGGACTGGCCATGGATGGAAATAGGGCAGGTGGCCACAGACCAGGGAAAAGGGTAGGACACCCTGAGGGGAGAGATCAGTGGGATGACAGCTGACAGCATGGCTATTTTGGGGGTGATGGTGGGTAAGCAAGGTGGGGATCAGGTAAAGGGAGTGAGAGGGCTGGGGAGAAGGGGCAGGTGTGGCGCTGTGGGGAAGAGACTATAGGGAGAGGTGGGTTGGAGCAAATGGCCCATCAGCCCATTTGAAAACTCTAGGAAGATCTCGGTGTGTCCAGAGAACCCTGCTTTGCCTGCTTCTGGCTCTGGCTGGTCAGCGCACAGGATCACACAAACCTGCCATTCCATGCCGGCTACACAGGTGTGTTTGTGTGAGTGACACCAATGCAGTAGCCATCACTATGTGTGTGTCTCTCTGAGCAGGAAGGAGATGCAGCGTGGGGTTTACATTGACCCTGTAATCACATGGAGGGCAGGATGCACCAGCCTGGTGGATTGGGGCGGGTGCCAATAGAAAGCCAGCCACCGCCCTGCCGTTGGAAACCGCAGGATGCAGCAGCCCAGGGGAGCCAGCCGACGCAGGGAGCCTCGCAGCCACAGACAAACAGCTGCTGCCGTTATGGTCACCATCATCAGCTTGCAGCCCTGCCTCGAGGAGCTGAAGTGAAGTAGTTCCTCTGCAGGGTAAACAGGGCGATGGATGGTGAGATTTAATCCTCTGGTGCCCCCGCCACATCTTTGATCTGAACAGCTCAGCGCAGTTTGCAGCTGTGACAATCCCCGTTTAACAGAAGCGTGATCCCCAATTTATAAATGTGGAAACTGAAACACACGACTCAGTGGAGGGGGGAAAATTGAACCCAGGAGTCCTGCATCCTAGCGTGTTCCTATTTTGGCCACTGCATAAGCCACCTCCAGGCAACACAAGTCATAGACAAGATTCAGTCATAGGAAGGTGGATAATCTCTGTGTTGTGAGCAATCGAGCAAACTCACGGAGAGCGTTTAAGCTGGCCATTTGGGGAACGCATCAGATCTCTGTGAGTCTGGACTCCCCTGCTCGGCCTATGACCCTTCTGTGGACCCCATGCAGGCCAGGAGCAACACAGACTGGCGTAGCCTCTCGTGCTATTGTCCAGTCCCATCTCGTATGGGAGAGACACATGGGTGACATCAGTGCACAGAGGAGGATCTCTAAAGCATCGCTGAGAGCAGGGCAGGGGAGCCTGTAGGGGGCGCTGTCTCTTCAGAGTTGGTACTGACCTCAATCCCCGAGTGTGGCTCTAGGAGGCGCTGTGCTGTAGGGAGCAGGGCAGGGGGGGTGTTCTCACCCTGCAGTCAGTGGTGACCCCAATTCCCCAGTATGGCACTAGGGGGCGCTGTGCTGTCTGGTTTAAAATGAAACACTCCTTCATTCACCGCTCCTGGTCATCACAGATCCCTTGGCGTTTTCATGACTTGTTTTGTCTCCCTCAAATTGCAGCCTCAGTGGAACCCAGGTTTCCCCGTGCTCCCTGTGACGCTCTGTACCTCAGGGGAGCACCCAGCACTCCCATGTTCATCCATGTAAAATGATTGTGTGGTATCCAATGAAAAGTTTGTCATGTCAGGTGTCTTCGAAAGGCTCATGATGCACTGGGTATTGTTACTATAGTAATGTTATAGGTTGTAATTTCATGTATATAGTTTTGAGGCTGAAAAATCCCCTTCCTTTGGGCCCTTTGGGACTATAATCTGGTAATGCTCACCTGATCCTGAAGTGGCGGGAGGGGGCGGGGGGCAAAGCCAAGAGGGAAGAAAACATGATAAAAGGGAGAGATGTTTGCCCTGCTCTTCCTCTCCCTTACATCTCCATCTACAGACATCACCGCCAAGCGACTGAAGCGCTGATCAAAGAGGAGAGCCTGGCTGAAGGGCAACCAGCCAGCCTGTGGTGAGAAGCATCTAAGTTTGTAAGGACATTGAAAGTGTTAAGACCAGCTTAGAATGCATTTTGCTTTTATTTCATTTGACCAAATCCGACTTCTTGTGTTTTGACTGATAAACACTTAAAATCTATCTTTGTAGTTAATAAATCTGTTTGTTTGTTCCACCTGAAGCAGTGCGTTTGGTCTGAAGCATGTCAGAGACTCCCCTTGGGATAACAAGCCCGGTATATATCAATTTCCTTGTTAAATTGATTAACGCATATAAGCTTGCAGCGTCCATAGGGCATAACTGGAAACTGTAGACTGGAGGTTCCTAAGGTTGTGTCTGGGACCGGAGATATTGGCTAGTGTCATTTGGTTGCACAATCCAAGGAGCAGCTTACATGCCAGAGGCTGTGTGTGAACAGCCCAGGAGTGGGGGTTCTCACACCAGAGCAAGGTAAGGCTGGCTCCCAGAGTCCAGGACTGGAGTGACCTAGCATATCACTGGTCTAGATAACACCAGAGGAACGTCACATTCCCATTTCTAACAGCTCTTCCAGGCACCTCTTCAAGAACTGCCATGTTCCACCCTAGAAGTGGCTGAGTTTTGGTACTGGGGGCGAGAGCCCCTTCTGCAGCATTTGCCCTGATGCTGATAAACTGCTGTTAAACCATCCTCCAGAAGTGGCTGCATTTCAGCCCTGGGTGAAGATCCCTTTGGAGGGGTAGCACTAACTGTGTTTAAGAGTGTTCAGTGCTCACCCCACTCACCCCCAGTGACTGCATTTCAGTGGTTTGATTAATGTTTCCCAGTATTGGATGCTCTTTTGATGCTGGGGATGTTGCATAGATCTCTTGCTCACAGGCTCTCCTCCAGTTGCGCGCGCGTGTGTGTGTGTGTGCGCGCGCCTCCCTTCTGCCCCCTACTGCAGGGGATGAGATCTGTGTGTGTGTCGAGGCCACTCCCCTATCTAACCCCTTAATGAAAACCAACTGGATTTCATTTTGTTGAAAGGATTTTTGGAAACACCAACCCAGAACTCCACGGTGAAGGAACAGGAGTAATAATATCCAGGGAGTCCCATTGTAAGAGAAGGTTCCCACAACAAAAGGGTGGAATGTGCATTGGAACAGACATAGGGGTAGGGGCCTCTCTGGGCTATTTCACATAGTTCTGCAAATGCTTCTCTTTGACAGATTAAAACCCAAACTCCCTCCTCTAACCTGTATGCTGAAAATAACCCAAGTGTTAGGAATTATGACTCTCCCTCACTCTAATCTACTCCCTTCGCAGAGCCTGGATCCCAGTCCCATTCCCTGCTTGAACCCACTAACCCCACTCCTATTCCTGAGCTGGGATAGAACCCAGGAGTCCTGGCTGCCAGCCCCCACTCCGTTGCATTCAAAGTACACCAGGAAGAAGTTTGTGGCCGTTAGCAGGGTTTGCAGGGAAGGAAAGGTTGGGGGGATGGGGTATTATGTGAGGTGTTCTCAGTGGGGGGCGGGATGGGGTGGTGGTAGAGGCCATGATCAGTAGGGGATTTCGCTGTACACCACAGCCTCCGAAATGTACTTTCCTCCTCTCTGCTGGGCCACAGCACTAGAGGGAGTCAGCATGGAATAGACGGGATTGCTCACCTACGACAGAAAAGACAGGGACTCGTGTCAGCTAGGAGGGCTGTGCTGCAGAGAGCACACTAGGAGGCGCAGGAGGGGGCACTCTCTGCTCAGTGCAGACTTCAATCCCCCAATGGGACACTAGGGGGTGCTCTGCTGCATGCCGTTGGACGGGGGGTTGTAGTAGAGGATGTCTCCCTGTGCCATTTGTGCTGACCCCAATGCCTCAGTGTGGCAGTAGGGGGCACTGTGCTGTGGGGAGCAGGATGGGAGGCTCAGAAGTGAAGTTCTCCCCTTGGAGTCTATGCTGACCCCTATGCAGTGATAGGGGGAGCTGTGTTGCAAGGATCATGGTGGAGACACAATAGGGGGTGCTCTCCCCATGCAGTCGTTGCTGATCCCAATGCCCCAGGATGGGACTGGGGGTTTCTGTGATGCAGGGAGCAGGATGTGGGGCTCTGAAGGTGGTGTGCTTGCTCCTGATCTTACCAAGGAGTTGCATTCTACCCTGGCATCTGCATCCTCTTCTCTCTTGCCCCTTTCCTGGGGGTTTCGACCCACTCTGGGCTTCCCTCCAGGGTCATTGGGCGGTGCTGGGTGGTTGTGGGTCACTGGCTGGACCTGCCCATCATGGCTCCGTTGCTGCAGAACTAACCACACAAGAGATCATTCCCTGTGGCCTGGTCTTCCAGGAGATCCCAGGGGGCGAATATCTTCTCTTTTCTGTGGTTCCCATCTTTAATCACTAGGTGGCAACCTCACATTAGAGTTACCCATCAGGAAGTCAGAGTGTGGCAGTCAGAAATTCCCCTCTTAAAGGAGAAGTGCCCCAGAGACCCCACCTCAGGGTTCCAGACCCCATGTCTTCCACCAATGGGGTATGTGTCTCTGTCAGCTGTGGTGGCACCTGGGATTGTTACTCACCTGTGCCAGTGCTGGAGGGTCTGTTGACATAAAGTGGTCTGAAAGAGGGAGAACCAAATATCAGTGGTGGAGCAGGGTCTGCTGAGCAGGGTTGGAGTTCTGATCCCAGGGCAGGAAGATTTAGGGTTACTGGGGTAATGGCACTGGGGAGAGAGGAGGTGGCTGCGGTGGTTGGGTCAAGGTTACTATGGTTTTTGTTTTTTGCAATCATCCATTCCCATTGATTCATCTTTGTTTCTCATTCATCTCTTTGCAAACTCAGTCATTTTCTCCTTCTTTTATTCTGTCTGTCTCTCTCAATCATTTCCTCTTTTTCTTTCATTCATTCTTTCTCATAATCACTTTTCTGTTCTCTTTAGTTCCCTCTGTCACACACCCCTTCCTTCTATCTCCCAATCATCTCTTCTACTTCCTTCCTTCATTGATTCATGCACTCTCCTTTAGTCTCGTTCTTTCGTTCTGTCTCCCATTCATCCTCTCTCTCATTCATCTCCTCTCAAACTCATTCATTCATTCCATGTTCTAATGCTCCCAAACCTACAAATGAAAAAGATCTTCCTTGGTCAACATCGGCAAAGGTCAACTTTGCCACACACACACAAACAGATTTAAAAAGTATTTCCATTGATGATGATCAAAATTTACAAATAGGCAAAGTAAGAAAAATGCTGCCTATTTAGTTTGTTTAGGATGTTTACTTTGCCTATTTTGACATGAGACAATGGCAGTTTGTTTTAGTGGATGTCTCCTGTCCTTAAAGAATTAGAGTCTAAGTCTTCCTCAGAATTTCCTGCGACTGACAATTTGAAGAGGAAAAATTGGGGGGGGGGGAAACGCTTAAAAATAACCATTGGTATTATCCATTTAAATTACAGAAAAACAAAAAATGAATTCTGCCAAGCCTAGTCATTCTCAACACAGGTCCTACCAACTTGGCCTAGGGGAGAAGATGCCCCATCCTAGTACATTGGCTGTGTTGCAGCAAATATTATATGACCATAGATTAGAAGTTGGAGACCTAGGAAATTTACTGGATTAGATGCCAGACTAGGGTGGCCATTCCCCTGGCCCATCGCTAACAATGAGTTTCTTATGGGATGGGACAATCTGTTGGGGTGGGTGGGCATAAATAGCCTGTGATAAATATAAATGAAGAGTAACAACCTTTATGTATGCAGTAACATAAAAACTCTCCTGGCCAGAAGTACAGAATTATTTTTAAGAAGCTGAAATAACCTGGTTGGCACCTGACCAAAAGGACCAATAAGGAAAGATGATACTTCCAAATCTGGGGATGGGGGAGGTTTTGTTCATGATCTCTTTGTTCCCACTGGATAGAGAGAGAGAGAGAGAGAAAGAGAGAGACCAAGCAGGGAAGCCATCTTTTGAAAAGATACCTTGAAACGATACATCTAAAATGACATAATTGCAAGTAAGGGCAAGGAAATGCATTAGATTATCTTTTGTTTTAGCTTGTGAATTTTTCCCATGATAAGATGGAGGTTTATTTCTATTTTTGTAACTTTGAAGTTGAGACTAGAGGGGAAACCTCTTTGTTTTAAATTTTCTTTATTATCCTGTAAAATTACCTTTTATTTTGATTTTAAAGAGGTGCTTCCTTTACGTTTTTCTTCATAATAAAGTTCTTCTTTTAAGAACCTAATCGATTTTAGTGTCCTAAACATAAAGGGTCTAATCTGTACTTTTATTAAAGGCAATTGGTTGGTATATTATTCTCAAACTTCCTCAAGAAAGGGGATGAAGAGGCTTGGGGGGATATTTTGTGGAAACAGGAACTCCAAATGGTCCTTTTCCTGAATCTTTGTCTAAATCACTTGGTGGTGGCAGCAATACCGTCCAAGGACAAGGAAAGGAATTTGTGCCTTGGGGAAGTGTTTAACCTAAGGTGGTAAAAATAAGCTTGGGGGTCCTTCATGCGGGTCCCCACATCCGTACTCCAGAGTTCAGAGTGGGGAGGGTACCCGGACAAGCCCCGTGAGGGATGGACAGAGCCAGTCCCTGAAGGGTGGGGGTGTATCGGCCTTTGGAATTGAGGCAACTTACTGTGTCTCTGCCAAGACAGCACCTGTGAAGAGAAGGGGAAACAGCCATTAAACAGGAGCCTGCATGGTATAGTGGGGCCTTGACCGAAAGCAAAGCTCTCAGGATTGCCATGCTCAGTGAGAGGTGTTTGAACAGGGAACCACTTTAGAGCGATGTAGGATATTGTGCACTGAGCCTGTGGGGGGAGAAACCCACCACCTTAGAGGAAGATCTCCCTGCTCTACAGATCGGACAAGGCTGCAAGGCCGGCTGTTGGGATGAGACATACTGAAGAGAACAGGAAAGTACCGTGTTCCCAAGCACTGGCTCTTGATTGCCTCTCAAGAGGTCTTTTCACTTATCCCCTTCTGTTTCCAAATCCCGATTCCTGATTCTCTCTGCATCTTTACCTCTAGCCCCATGAAATAACCTTCAGTTTAGTGTCCCTGGAGACATGACCAAGCACCTCACGCAGAGGAGAACGGTGCTCTAAGGTGAAGCCAGTGAACTGGATAAACCCGAGCTGCCTGGAAGCTGAGGGACGGAGCAGGAGTGTGTGACCGAATTGGGGTCCAGTCTGCTTTCAGAGGAGCAGGGCTCAGAGCTGGTAGCCAGGGAGCATATCTCCTGGTGGGTGCCCACAGGGCTCCCTTCTGATGATTGACTCTGAAAAGTGCCCCCCTCCCAGGAGTGCAGATCCTGTTTTCCTCTGTCATATGCTTTGAATTCTGAACTTGGTAACATCCAGGGGTTATAGGTAATAAAGGCCTGTTGGATCCCCCGCAACTCCCCACTCCCAGCTTCTTCCACCCCCAAATCCAGATGCTGGCAGCAATTCAGGGCTCCTAAGTGGCAGACCCATCTTCCACCCCTCTTCTCATCTCCCTCCCCGTAGTACCTTTCCTCCTCCTGCAGAGGCAGATGAGGAGAAGCAGCAGGGGGAGCAGAGCTGCGGCCCCAATGCCTCCGGCTGCCAGGGGGATCCACAGAGGCCAGGCTGGGGATGAGAAGGGAACAAGTGAGCCACCAGCAAACGAGAGGTATTTTGCGCCCACTGTTAGAACAGAGGAGCTGCCCTCCGGTGCAGTGCCACCCTCCGTGGCTCAGACGTGGGAGCTGGACCCTGGGTCATAAATCCCACCAGAGTGTGTCTGGTGAGGCAGGTTCTGTCACTGCCCCCTCCATCCTTTATGCTCCATCTCCCAGGGTTGATGCCTGGCTCTGATTTCTCCCCTGGCAAGCAGCTTGCCCGGTGGTTTGGGGGATCTGGGCTGGTGAAGCTGGTGTCTCTCAGTCCATGCTGGGATTGCAATGGCTGCACCCGGGTCTCTAGGCCTTGCTAACATATCCACACTGCAGCATGAAGACCTTCTGAGCCAGGTCTGGGGCTTGAGCTGTGTCCACAGTGCAGCTGGCCTGGGCTTGAACCCACACGATAGCGGGGCTGGGGCTCTGACCAACCCCCACAGCAGGGTCCCAGGACCCAGCTCCTGAGTGCTTGTTGATCCCAGTCAGAGTGATTCATGTGTGGATGAGTGAGAGCCGGGCAAGCTGTGAAATGTAGACATACCCTGAATGGAGCCTGAGGTGACGTTCACAGCCCAGCTCCTGGGGGACGGGATCCACCTCCCACTCATGTTCTCCTCATACCCACAGGTGAATTCCCCAGTGCTCTCAGGACCGGCCCATGGGATGCCAAGCACAGAAACATTCATAAAGGCAGTGCCGTGCTCCATGGTGCTGATCTCAGACCCCACATCCCTGGGAAGGAGCTCGACTGCATCCTTGTAGAAGTGAAACCTCCACTTGTTGGCATCCTCGGGGGCCATGCAGGTGATGAGCAGGGGGAGCCCTTCGCTCACCACTCCGGATGTGGGATCCCACTCAGCTCTGGCTGGGGAGGGGGATGTGAGGGGGCAGAAAAGGGGAGGGGTCAGCAAAAGAATGACCCTGCTGAGTGTCAGGAAGGGGGGGGTGGTACTGTATAATGGGCACTAGGGGGCAGCAGACGGGGGGGCGGGGAAGGGGTGGCTGTACTGTATAATGGGCACTAGGGGGCAGCAGAGGGTGGGGGCGGGGAAGGGGCAGCTGTACTGTATAATGGGCACTGGGGCAGCAGAGGGTGGTGGCGGGGGAGAGGTGGCTGTACTGTATAATGGGCACTAGGGGTAGCATAGAAGGGAAGTTGGAAAAGGGACGTCTATACTGTGTAATGGGCAGCAGAGGGTGAGGGATGGAGAACCCCACTGCTCCTCTGGCTGTCTAGCACCACCTGAGGTGTGGGGAGAGACACTGGCGGGAGCATCCCAGGAGTCAGAGCCTCACCTGAGACTGGTACAGTGATGCTGTTACTGTTCTTAGATACAATCTCCTGCCCGGCCTCTCGTCTCCAGTACTGACAGGTGTAGGAGCCGTCATTCCCCGTCTGTGCCGTGAGGTCCATCCAGGGCCCCCCGATGGCAGCTGGCAGCTCTTCAGGGGTCTGATCCCCTCTCTGGTGGTGGAACCTGAACCCTGAAACCTCCTCTCCATGCGGGGCTGAGCAGTTGAGGGTGATCTTCTCCCCGGGCATGTACACAAGGAGCTTGGGGTGCAGAGAGAGTTTGGGAGCCAGAGGAGGAGCTGCAATAGAGAGAAAGGGGTCGGTGCAGAGGGGCTACCCCCAGAGTCAAGAGAAGTCAATATGGGGAGTCCAGTGATCCCTCAGCCTGTGAAACACCCCACAGCAAACACCCCACAGGGCAGATGCCAATCCCCAGTCTGAGCGGAATGGCATCTCACAACTGGCAGAGATGTGGGGAAACGGCTACAGCACCTAACCGAATAAGCACCTCAAAATACAACTGGCAAAATTCAGGGTGAGACTTTCGAGTGATTTAGAATCAGAAGTGCTGAACTTTGAGCTGCTCAACTTGGAGCAAATGAGCCTGGACACACCCACATTTGGCAAAGGCCAGAAGGACCTGGTGATCTCCATAGATTTCCCTTCTCAAGAAAAATAATGGTGTCGCTCCTGGATAACTGAGGACGAGACACAGGAAATGAACAGTGGTGCTAAAGAATGAGAAATGTGCTGAATGGTATAAATCAAGGCTGTGGTTTGGTAGTTTAACACTAATTGTTCATGATGATGGATGTTGAATGGTCTTTTTCATCCTGTGTCCTCCATGAAAATCACAGGTTTTCCCATAGCACATGCTATGGCCCAGTCTGCAGATCTTCTCCCAGGAGCTGGCAGACCAAGAGATGTTCCCTACTTTGTGTTTGCCGCAGTCACATGTGTCTGGGTCATTGGATTAGCCCCACTTCCACAGACTGACTTTGAAGTTGCCAACTTTTGTTCGGAGATGATTTAAAGATCTCCAGGTCAACCAATCTTCACTCCTCTGGGGAGGCATTTGGCAAATGGCTCTAAATTTTGACAACCTTGGTGAGTACTTCAAGTCATGTGTGCCTTGTTTGCAGTTCTGTGGCTGTCAATTTTTTAAGCAAATCCATTACAACTAGGAAGCTTTTCTGTGATTTTAGGGCCACCATTGGCCATGTATTGGATTTCTGGGATGGCAAATCCTGCTGAACACCTACCACTGCAATATATGGAATGGGAAAAAATAAGGGCTGTTTTATTTGTTTAATCTTCATACTTTATGACAATGTACGCTGAATGGTAAAAGAATCATGGAGTTATTTTGATGTAACACCAATGATTTGTAACAGCAGAGAAGAATGG
>NW_027424265.1:71743-139180 GCF_003597395.2 Chelonoidis abingdonii | reverse complement strand
CGGAGATGATTTAAAGATCTCCAGGTCAACCAATCTTCACTCCTCTGGGGAGGCATTTGGCAAATGGCTCTAAATTTTGACAACCTTGGTGAGTACTTCAAGTCATGTGTGCCTTGTTTGCAGTTCTGTGGCTGTCAATTTTTTAAGCAAATCCATTACAACTAGGAAGCTTTTCTGTGATTTTAGGGCCACCATTGGCCATGTATTGGATTTCTGGGATGGCAAATCCTGCTGAACACCTACCACTGCAATATGTGGAATGGGAAAAAATAAGGGCTGTTTTATTTGTTTAATCTTCATACTTTATGACAATGTACGCTGAATGGTAAAAGAATCATGGAGTTATTTTGATGTAACACCAATGATTTGTAACAGCAGAGAAGAATGGCAAAAACGTATGAACGTTTGGGTAAATGTATAACTGGAGACACAGGATGACAGACATAGAAGGACAAATTAATTTATAAAAACAAAGAGACCGAGGGTCCAAATTGGAGAACACTGGTCCAGAGACTGAGACAAATTTGGAAACTTGGGCCCCTACCTGTTCAGTCCGATCTTTCTTATGGTTTATCACTTGTGTATGATCAGAACCGACAAGTGTTAATGATTCAAACTGAAAATAAATAAATAAATAAACTTGAAAAAATGGATTAAGCCAATATTGGATGGGATCCTGTCTCAGTTTCCCACCTCACAATGGTCAGTGGGATTCAACAGGAAGCCATGAAGACTCTGGAGCCCATGGAAGGAGTAGGGCCTCTCCAGAACACACACCAAGAGCAAAGGGGTGGTGCTGACGGGGCTGGACTCACCACTCACGGTGATGGAGATGGAGTCACTCTTCCCTGACAGGATCGCTTGCCCAGATCGGGTTATCCAATAAGCACAGGAGTACGCCCCAGATTTCCCAGTCATAGCCATACGCTCTAGCCAAGGCCCCTCATCCAGCTCGGAGATCTGCTCCCCTCTTCGATGGTAGAATCTGTATCCCCTCACCTGCTCGCTGCCAAGAACTGAGCAGGTGAGCTTGAAAGTTTCCCCCTGAAAATAGATGTGTTTTGGGGGGTCCAGAATGATTTGGGGGGCTGGTAGGGGAAGTGGGACATCTGGAGAGAATGAAGAGCAGAGAAAGAATGGAGTGAAATTGAAGGGCTCTGAATGAAGAGCACCTGGCTGATTGTGCAAGTAAAATGAGGAGCTGTCACATACCCCTTGGAGAAGCTACATCCCCACTTCCACCCTTCGACAGAGAATCCCTTCATACCTCCCATTCCCTCGTGGCCACATTCTGTGCCCCAACAGTGAAGAGCAAGTCAGAGCTTCCCTCAGTGCCAAACCCAGCCAGAAGTGCAAGGACAAGCCAGGTGGAGAAAGAGTCCCAGAGATTCACTGTCCAGCCCCCTGAGGTCAACCATCCAGTTGCCTGGTCTCTGTGGCTCTCCTTGCCATGGGATGCTGTGACGGCCAAAAGCATATCTGGGTTCCCAAAAGTACAGGATCCATTCATGGAAGACAGGTCCATCAATGGCTCTTAGCCAAGATGGTCAGGGACACACAACCCAATGCTTGGGGTGAGGCTGAACCTCTGACTACTACAAGCCACGATGGATACCTGGGCTGGATCCTTCCATAATTGCCCTGTTCTGTACGCTCCCCCTGAAGCTCTGGTATGGGCCACCATCGGAGACAGGCTACTGGGCTAGACGGACCAGGGACCAGCATGGCAGCTCTTATGTTCTGAAGCTGGTCCCTGCTGTCACTTGCTGAGAGAAAGAGGCCTCACCTGTGACTGTGATGGAGATGAGCTGGCTCTCTAGGGAGGAGATCTCCTGCCCAGGTTCGGCTACCCGGTACATACAGGTGTACGAGCCAGAATCCTCCATGCCGAGTCTGCCAATCTGGTAACTCTGAGAGTCCTCCAGGGCCTGTCTTGTGCATGCCACTTGTTCCCCAGCCTTGAGGAAGCAGAACCCCATCTTCTTCTCCCAGATGGGAGCTGAGCACGTCAGGGTAACAGACTCACCAGTGGTGAACTCAGGACCCGGTGGGGACAGCCGCAGAGTTGGCCGAAAGCTTTCTGGGAGCACGGAAGGCTCTGGAGAGAGACAGTAGGGATTGAGCCCTCCAACAACCCCCAGGGCTATGGAGCTTCCTTTACCCAATCCCAGGAGATGGGTGATGTGTCCAAAGGGAGATGATGTCCAAGTTCATTTGCTACCATGCCATATTTCCCTCCCTAGTCACTAACGTTCCTTCCCCACCCAGTGATGTTTTCTCTGAGAAGCATCAGTTCTGGGTTCACCCACTTTTCATTTACTGATTTTCTGTTTTCTTGCCCATTTCAGGGAGGATTGATTGTTCTTTAAAGACCATCAGGTGATGCTCCTGGGATAAGGCAGGTGTGAGCCTACAGCTAACCCAACAGGCCAGCCAGTGCTTGGTCTCTGTGGAGACAATGAATTTAATAATTCCTGTGAGTCTCCAAGCAGCAGGACTGGGAACTTCAGGGAATGGCCTCTGTGGACAACGACTGGGACCTGCAAGGCCAGGTTTGGACTGGCAGATCTCAAGAAATTTGCCGGCAAGGCTGACAGGTGGGAATGTCAGGGAGGTGACAGACATTTCAGCAGCACCACAGTTCTCCCTTGCTGAGGAGAGTGTCACAGGGACTTAGCTGCTAACACGACCTCCCTTGACAAACCAGCTCTCCTGGACAGGAGCGCTCTGATTGCCCAGAGCAATCACATTGCAATGGATGAGCATTTTAACCACTCTCTTGTACTATTCTGTTCCCACCTTCCTTCGGAGGTTCAGCCGAAGATGGAGACCAACTGACCACAGCGAAGGTAAAGAATCTCCCATCCAATGTGGAGTCTGCAGTCCAGCCCAGATACCAACCCATGAATATCAGACAGGATTCATCAGCTCTACAGATAGATTGCTCAGTCCATCACAGACGTATCAGTCGGTAGCCCACAACCCCTGGTCTGCAGGCCAGACGTCTGAACAGCCATTGCCTGAACCAAGAGGTGTAGATGGAAACATGACTCACCTGTCAGATGGATTGAGAGGGGGGCACTCGGCAATGACTGGATCATTCTCCCTGAGACACTGATCTCATAGCTGCAGGTGTAAGAGCCGGTAGCGTCCAAATCAGACTGACGGAGCTGGAGACGGGCACCCGGCTGTGAGACAATGACATTCCCCTGCCTCAGGAACTGGTATCTTTTAGCCACGTGTCCCGAAGGGGCTGAGCAAAGGATGGTAACAGGGCTCTTCCCCAGGGGATCAGATATCACAGAGATGGATGGAGCAAGGGGGAAATCTGTGAAGAGCAACAATCGGAGAGAAGAGGGGGTGTTAATGTACTGAGAGTGTGGAAACAGCAGAGCGATTGGTGATGAGGAAGTGGGGTGTAAAGGTCAAATCGAGGCATAGGCTGGGAGCCAGGACTCTTGGGTTCTATCCCCGACCCTGAGAGGAGAGTGAATTTCAGTTCTTGAAAACCTGACACAAGTAGAAGGAGAACCAGGTAGCGAAACTGAGCTGATGCCCTTGACAGCAGCTAGATTGCTGGTTGCGTCTGTGCCCCTGGGGGTTGGGGTGGTGGGGGAGAAATGCCAGAGACCCCAGCTCAGCCAGCCCTAGGAAACAGATGCACCAATTGCTAGGGCCAAGCAGGGATGGCTATGCTCCGAGATGGTCTCCCACCCAGACTCTGCTCCCCAGGACAGGCAGGTGTGTGCTTTCGGGATCCCCATCACAGCTGTGAGCCCCAGCTGAGCACCCCTGTTCTGAGCAGGGAGATCTGCAGAGACCTGCACCCTGATTTTATCGCTGAAGCGATATCTCCCTCCTGGAAGCCGAGCACTGCAGAGTAACACACTCCCCGGGGTGATAGAGAGAATGATTAGGGCTAGAGACAGCGTGAGGGCCAGCTGCCCCCTGCATCCCCAGGGGCTGTGAGAAAGCGTAGAGAGCGGTTAAAAGCTCCTTTTGGGCCTGATGAGTGAAGGAGAGGCCCCGGCTGCACTCCCAGAGGGCCGGCTCACGCAACGTGGCTGGCCCAGTCTTGGTGGTGAGACCTGCACAGCGCACAAACATCAAAGTAAATATTTTGTTCTTTCTGAAATAGATCTCGTTCATCATTGCTCTTTACTATTGCCTAGTGGAAATTTCCATTTACGAAGGCTTAGAAATATTCCTGTTGCGTTGTGTGTGGCAGCGAAATCGTGTTACCGAAAAAATCGAACACAGAAGACTCCTGTTCGGCATTCTGCCTAAGAGGCACAGCGCTCACCCTCCTCTAGTTGAACTGCTGCAGCACAACATGGGGGCTTAGTTCTGAGAGGGAGGCTGGCCAGGAAGGGAGGATGGGACCACAAAACACCAGCACTGAAACTCCCATCAGGCACCACAGCCGCTCTAGGCAGATACAGGTTACAAACAGAGCCAAAAATCAAGGATTTTGTTTCAAGAGGGAGGAAAATCTCTCATTCGGATCCACAATCTTTAAATGAAACATTCTGACGTGTCTGCAATGAATTATAACCCTCCCCTCCCGTCCCATGCGAGGACTTTGGAGGACAGAGTGAGAATGCAAAGAGCTACAAGCACTATTGAACAGACCATCAGGAAGCTCCTTCAAGCCAGAATCAAACCAGCAACCTAAAGCTTAGCCACGTTCTTGAAATCTACAGTCCACCTCGCCACCAGCTCAGGGGCTGAAGGAATCTCTAGAGCTCAACATGTTTATCTTAACCAAGGTGATTTGATCGCAGTCTATAAGTACTGTGGCAGAGCTCTGACCTTGCCCCGTGGGTCCTGCACTTCTAGTGGCTCACTGTGACCCTCCACGTAGCCCTTCTCTCTCTAGGGCTAGGGTTACAGTCTACTGAGCCCTTTCCATCATAGGCCAGCAAGGAGGTTGGTGAGAGAACTCCCACAGTCTCTGTTGTCCCTAGGGGCTTATTTCAGAACAGTTTAGCCTCCTGTCCTGACAGGGGCCTGACTTCTCCTCCCAGGAGATGTTCCTGTAGTGGTGGGTTGGGGGGAACCCAGGCCTGCCCTCTACTCCGGGTTCCGGTCCAGGGACCCTAATGGTAGTAGCTGTTGGCAGCTAACCTTTCACTGCCAGAGTTGCTACGTTTTCCTGGGCCACTTCTCCACAGCTCTCCTCCTTCTCCCTTCTTCACCCTTACCTTAGGGCTCCCTTAACGATGGTTTGAGGGTGTCTTCATTAGCCAGCCCTTCAGCTGCACTTCCTCTCCTCTGGCTCCCCGGCTGTCCTCTGCATGACTGGAGTGAGCCCTTTTTATAGTATCAGTGGGACCTTAATTAGAGTCAGGTGGTCACATTAGCTTAATGGCCTCACCTAACTCTTTGCAGGTTAATTAGAGTCAGGTGTTCTCATCAGCCTGGAGCAGCCCCTGCTCTGGTCAGTCAGGGAACAGAAAACTGTTAATCCAGTGGCCAGTATATCTGCCTTCTGCTATTCTGCTGTACCCAACTGGGCTGGGTCTATCACAGTACCTAACGTGATGATAGAAATCTGATACCAAAGGGCTCCTCAATCTGGCAGCCAAAGATCTAACAGGATCCAATGCATGAACATCGAAGCTAGAGAAATTACTGAGAATAAGGTGGGAATTTTCAATAGGGAGGGGAATTCACCCCTGGAGGATCATACCCACAGTTGTGGTGGCCATTTTTAAAACAAGGGTGGGTGTTTCCCTAGAAGATCTGCTCTAGTTCAAACAGGAATTACTCTGGGGACGTCTGATGGAGATGGGATTGGGGATCACAAGGGCCCTTTCTGGTCTGAGAATCTGTGAAATGGTTCTGGTTTGTTTAAGGGGGTTCATTGTTTTTTTGGGGTAGGTGGAGTGAAGACAACGGGACCATCCATCCAGGGTAGGAGACCCTGGGGGTTGAAGTGAGCAGGTTGGTGACCCTCCCCACATATGAGGGGTTGGGGTTTCACATGTGATGCAGACGGGGCGGGAATCCCCTATTAGACAGCAGGAGAAAGGGGACTCACCCATCACTGGTACCAAGACAGGCTGGCTGCATGCAGAGTAGATGTGCCGTCCGTCCCTCACGGCCCAGTACTCACAGCTGTACTCCCCGGCCTTCCCCGTCTCAGCTGTCAGGACCAGCCAGGGCCCCCCAGGCAGGCCAGTGGTTTCCGTGAAGACCCGTTCTCCAAGCTGATCGTAGAACTGGTAGCTGGTCACTGCCTCCCCGCTAGGGGCTGAGCATCTGAGGGTGAGACGCTCCCCCGGGAAATACACAGGGTGCTGGTGGTCCATGATGATTATTGGGGCTTGCAGGGGGACTGAGGAAGGTCAGAGAGATTCAGGAGATGTTACACTCCTCCAGCCAAGTGTTCTCTCCCTATCTTTGTCCCCCTTGACTGTAGCCGGCAGCCCCTCGCAGCTCTCCATTCCCCCCCAACAAGACACCTGGTGTCTGTACCCCACAGGCCCCAGAGCTTTGGCTTCCTCCCTCCTGTCCTCACTCCCACCCCATTCTCCATGGGGAGGGGGCAGGAGCCCCTTTCACCTCTAGAGGGTTCTGGTTCCCACCTGGCCACACCATACATCAAGTGCTCTGCAGGGTATGGAGCAGCTCAGTCAGAACTGTGGGGGCGGTGAGACCAGATGGACGAGGGAAGTGGTAGTGGGGGTGGGAAGATGAGAAGAGATCGTACCTAGGGAGAAAGACCTCCCACCACAGAAGCCCCCAGGATCAAATCCCAACCCACCTCCTGGCATGCAGCCAGCGCTGCTGAGATTTCACTCTGCATCTGGCCCTGAGGCCACGGTTAGAATCTGTTTCTGGGGTGCTCCATTTCAAGCAGCTTACAGGGGTCTGGTTCTAAAGGGGAGTGGCTCCCCCATCAGAGAATCTAGACCCTATAAGGCTTCCAGGGGACCAGAGCCCCCCAGAAATATCAAGTCACTTTGGGAAATCTTGCCTGGGGCCCTTGGCAGGACCCGAATCTGGGAGCTGAGTGGAGCATAAAGAGAGTGAGACGCATTCAGAGGTGGGGTGGGAAGGTATCTGCACACAATGCCGGGAAGGGGGTGGTATCTACACACAGTGCCTGTGATCTCACACTGAGAAGCCAGGCACAGAAGCGAATACTGGAATCAGTGTCCCCTGTCTGGTCCCATTCCCCATCCCACTGACCAGCCAGTTCCTCTGGGGCAGGATCAGAACTGGCAACCCCTACAGGTGAAAGGCCCCATGTCCCATTCTCTGACCCAACCAGCCAGACCCCTTGCTATGGGGCCAAACTGGAACTTGAAGTCTGCCCCATGGGGTGACCCCCTAACATGGAGGGGACCCACCTGGGCAGACAGCTGGGGTGTGTGTGTGGATTGAGTTCCTCCTTACCTGCAGGTGACACCAGCCGGGGAAGGATCTGGAGAGAAGCTGAAGGAGAGAAGAGGAGAGATGGGCAGTGAGAGCTCCGGGGACGGCACAGGAGGAAAGGGGGCTGGGGAACAGGGAATGTAATTTAGAGAGATGTGAGCCCAGGTGGACGAGGCTCAACATCTATTTCCCTAGGGCAGAGCGACAGGCAGTAGGTGGAAGGAAATGACCATCGGGGAAAGCCCAGGAGCTCGATACTTGAGTAAAGCCCTAGGAAAGCAGACACCTGGTGACTGAGAGTCTATTTGAAGAAGGCCGAGGCTCAGGGTTCATGGTCCCTGCACAGAAAAGCCCTGTTAGCCAACTCCGCACAGCAGGGAAATGCTGGACGCCCCCTCGACTGCCACTGAATGGAGGCTGGAGATGGAGGCTGGGGGATGAGAGGCCCGAGGAGCTGGAGGTGGAAGGAGAAGTTCAGACACACGCAGCGAAGAGGGGAAGGAGACACAGGCTGAAAGAAAAGTGCAGGGTCGCTCACCCAGGAGATAGAGGAGCTCCATGCTGGGTGTAACAGGATGCTGCTGCCGGGTGAATCTGCTCCTTCAATGGGCTACCTAAATAGCAACTGAGCTCTTACAAATATCTGTGACCGTCTGTCCCATGGGGCGAGACACTTCCCCCAAAGTCTGCACTTCCGAGAGAGGAACCAGCTCCTGGGATGGGCCAGCCGGTGTCTGAAAGGAGGACGGAAGTGTGGTAAAGATGCAGCCTCAAGACCTGTTGATCACTGGAGAACCCTGGTGTCCGGGATTGAGAAACTCGACGGTTTAATGAGGGAGATGGAATGAAAGAGTGACAGAGCAAAATGGGGAACTAGACAGAGGCAAAGAGATGAAGAGACAGGCTGCTTTGCAAATAGAGGAAGTGAAAGAGAACAGGAGTGAACTGATCAGTGACATGGAGCAAGAGTGAGAAAAAGAAAGGGTGAATGAGACACTGACAAAAGGATGAGTGAAGAGGGAGAAGAAGAGACAGTGCCTGAAGAAGAGGAGAGATGAAGATGGAGATAGTGAAAGAGAAAGAAACAGCAGGAGAAGTGCAGAAGGAGGTGTCTGAGTGAGAACAAGGAGGACAGTCAGAAAGAGAAAGACTGAACGAGACAGCCAGAAGGAGGAGTTGAGAGGTGACTGTGAGAGAAGAGGGGGAAGAGATAGGGTGAATGAAAGTCAGACACACGGAGGAAACGTGTGAATGAGGGAGAGACAGAGGAGTGAGGAGGATGAAGAGGAGGGTTGGCAGAATGAGACAGGGAAAGGGGGAGATGGAGGGAAGGCATGAATGAGGCAGGCAGAGAAGGAGGGGTGCAGGGTGAGTCATTCACCTGGCACAGAGAGACACGTTTAGCTCCGTGCTGGGGGGACCAGTCTGAGACTGGAAGCTGCACCCCAATCCCAGTCTCCTGCGAGCCGCCCGCTCCCCTCTGATCACTGCCAGAGGAAGTGCTGCCTAAGGGATGCAGCCACCTCCCCGCCCCAGCATCGAGGCACCATACGCTGTGGGCTGATCACAGCCAGGCTGGGAGGCTCCCAGCATGCCTTGCAGCTCCCAGCTGCTCTGCAGGGCCTGGTCTGACAATAGCAGAGGAGTCAGCTACAGGGTAACCAGGTAACGGCTTCTCACTCCATCCGTTACCCTGGCCAGGTACACCAGGGGGCACGGGCCCAGCACCAAACCCATGGTCCCGGCTGTGAAGGGCCATGGGGCCAGCACTGGGACATGGGGGTCAGCACTGGTGGGGGGGGAGAGCGCCCCCTAGTGAGCCCCACCGCAATCCCTGCAGCACAGCGCCCCCTAGCACTGCCCTGGGACACGGGGGTCAGTACTGACTGGGGGGTGGAGAGCGCCCCCTAGTGAGCCCCAGTGGTGATCCCTGCAGCACAGAGCCCCCTAGCACTGTCCAGGGACATGGGGGTCAGCACTGACGGGGGAGAGCGCCCCCTAGTGAGCCCCACTGTGATCCCTGCAGCACAGAGACCCCTAGCACTGCCCTGAGACGAGGAGTCAGCACTGACTCAGAACATGTAACTGGACAGAACTGAATTAGACCTGCACTTCTCGCCCAGCTCGCCGGTCGCCGCTCTCAGGTGAACACCGTGTGGACAGGGGTCACGGACGTGTCTCAGCCGGCAGCGTCACCCAGCAGCTGAGTCATGTATCTTTTTAAAGGAACGGAGACAGGGCCGGTGGCTGAGCTGAAGGAACAACCTCACGCCAGAGACTGTTCAAGCTGCTTTACCAGTGATCAGCTGGGGCCGTTCTGGGATGAAACTCCCTTTAGGATTGAATACCGGGGTAATGAAATGTCGTGTCTTTAACTGTACAGCAAAGGGCAGCAGAAGTGTCCTTAGCAGGCCCTGACTGAGGGCATCACCAACAGTCGTGGTGGATTCTCCGTCACTGGCAAGTTTTAAATCAGGAGTCGGGGGGTTTCCTAGAAGTTCTGCTCCAGGGATTGTTTTAGGGAGGTGTTACACAGGGGTTCAGATGGGATGGTCACAGATTATGAAGCCAGAAGGGACCATTATGAGCAGCCCCATGGCTACAGAACTCATCTAGGGTGGAGAAGACCAAGAGTCAATTGCTCGACGCAGACCAGAGACCTGAAACTGGGTTCTCCACATCCCAGAGCAGGCCTGTGAAGAGAAATGTGGGGCCCCGTACGTCATGTTCAATTGGGCCTCACTCTCTACCCTGTTACTGACATTGGGGGGGCCATTCAAAACTGTGCCCCAATTGTTTCATCTGCATGTGGCAAAGAAAAATATTTGAAATCTCAAAACATTTCCCAGGCCGGGACAACCCTTTCCCACTGGCTCTAGAGGTGGGTTCAATTCCTGGCTGGGGGAAATGGAGGCAAAGAGCAAGGAAGTGCAAGAGTTTGGAAAGATCAACAAAAATATTTTGGAGAGGGACTGAAGATTTATAATCCATATAGATACCCCCCCCCCCGAGGGGGAATTGCCAAGTCCAGAAATGATAACAAAGGGGTGTCACCAAATATCACTTATTTTGTAGCGTGCCTTAGGTTTGAAATTTTGCTCCTTGACTCTAGAAGAACCCTGGTTAGTGGCTGGGGAACTCACTGGACTCAAAGGAGTCAAATAAATCAAGACTCTTGTTGTGCAGGGGTCACACTGGAGAGAGGCCGGAAGCGAGAAGAGATGAGAACTCCAGAGATGGGAAAGAGAGAGAGAGGCCGGGGGATAAACAGAGAGTCAGCCACTGATCCAGAACAATGAGAACACGTTCAGTCACCATGCTGCCTTGAATAACCGTGGTTTGAGGTTGTTTCCGCTCAGTCAACAGTACCATCTCTGCTCTAATAAACAACAGCCACTTCCCCCTTGGGTCGCATGGGGATGAAATGACCCCCGCCCCAGTGATCGCAGACACCTGCTCCTGGTTAGAGCTCCCCGCTGAGACACAGCGAGGCACAAAATGCGACGTACGTCTGCAACCACAAGACTGAAGTGACGACCTTAGCTTAAAATATGATGTCTTGCAACACAGGCTACTTAGCAGGTTGGGGGAGGGGTCTCAGCGCAGCTCCAGTGTCCCACTGCAACACTAGAGGGTATTGGGTTGCAGAGGGCAGAGTGTAGCGCTGTAGGGGGGGCTCTCCCCTCACACCCAGTCCTGGCCCCATGTCCTCATTCAGTGCTAGGGACGCTGTGCTGCAGAGAGTGGTTAGAAGGCTCAGTAGGAGGCGCTGTCCCCTAAACATCAGCATTGATCCCCATGTCCTATATAATACAAACAAGTACTTCCTCTTGTTTGTATTAAACCTGATGCCTCTTCATTTCCTTGAGTCACCCCTGGCTTTTGTGTCATGGGAAAGTGTAAACAACACTTCCCCACTCCCCTTCTCCACACCATTCCTGATTTCAGAAACCTAGGTCATATCCTCCAGTAGTCATCACTAATCTGTCCTTGTACTGAAGCCGCTCCACACCCTCAGTCATGCTTCTTTCCCTTCTCTGAACCTTCTCTGGTTCCCTTTTGAGATGGGTCAACCAGAGCTTGATGCAGCATTGAAGGGGTGGGCATACCATGGATTATATAATGTCATTGTCAGAGTTCTCTATCCCAGATTTTTCAGGTTCATTGTCTGACCGCAAAATACAGACAACCCAGCAAAGTCCAAATACCAAGTTTTTTATTGATGTATGCACACAAGCAACAAAGAACCAGCCCGTTCTCCACACAGAACCAGCTCTCCTTCTACAAATTCGAATTGCTTTTATTATCTACTCTGTCGCGTCATCACTTACATCGTGTCATCACTGTACCTTCCCAGTTATCCCTTCCTAGCACACAAGAGAAAAACAAAGAGCAACTGTTATGTCTTGATAAGCTTCAAAAAGATACAAGTTGCTTCACAAAGTTTCTGCAAGCATTTTCCCCGGACTCTGTAAGCACTCTCTTATCTAGCAAGGTCATAAATCTGGCCTGTCTACCCCAGCCAGTAAATTTTTCAGTAGGCCTCGATCGGTTGCTAAGCTGAACTGGGTTGCTAAGGAGAACAGGCCATCAAGGCAAACTCATCATCATCATCATGTCTTCTTTTCTTATCCTTTTCCTAATAGTTCCTAACGTACTGGTAGCCTTTTGGACGCCCCATATGGGAGGCTTTTCAGAGTGGGCCTGATGGGGATCAGGCAGGGGGTAGAGAGGCAAGAGAATAATGGAGACAGGGGCGTTTGGCTGCAAATAGCTGAAAAGGTTGATGTGTGGGAATGGCATGGATGTGGGTTTCAGGCTATGATGCTATGGAATTGCACAATTAGCGGCTGGGATTTGCCTATGAAGAGGCTCAGGGAATCATTGCTTGGTATCAGGGAGAAAGCATCACCCTGGAGCTCGCTGGATGACCCGGCAGACTTCAGGGCTAGGGTGGGATGGGAAGCTGTACTATACCATTTATTGTCATTATTATTAATTAATTAGCAGTCTTAAGGCAGCACCTGGAGGCTGTGACCCAGATTAGAGCCCCACCGAGCATGCCGGCTGCCCAGATCCCTACTGAGATCAGGCCTCCACTCCATAATGCTACTTATTGCACAGACCTCGATCAGGATGCCCTGCCCATCATACCAGGCACTACCCAGACCCTGATTGAGCTCAGGGCTCCCTCCTTACTGTATCAGGCACTGCACAGACCCCAACTGAGATCAGGCCCCCTCCAATCCAACAGTATTTTTCTGATCTGGGAAGTAAATCCCTTCTTGCAGCTGCTCAAACATCCCAAATTTCCTAAAGATGTGAGCATTATGCACCTTTCCCCGCCATCCCATGTTGATTTTGGTGAGACGTCCTTTGTGATCCACTAGCGCTTGCAGCACCATTGAGAAGTACCCCTTGCAGTTTATGTACTCTTTGGCAAAGTGATCTGGTGTCAAGATAAAGATATGGGTTCCGTTTATCACCCCACCACAGTTAGGGAACCCCATTGCAGCAAAACCATCCACTATGACCTGCACATTTCCCAGAGTCACCGCCCTTGATTGCAGAAAGTCAATGATTGCTTCGGCTACTTGAATCACAGCAGCCCCCACAGTAGACTTGCCCACTTCAAATTGATTCCTGACTGACTGGTAGCAGTCAGGTGTTGCAAGCTTCCACAGGGCTATTATCACTCACTTCTCAACTGCCAGAGCAGCTCTCATCTTGGTATTTCTGCACTTCAGGGTGGGGGAAAGCAACTAGTTTCAGGAAAGTGGCCTTACGCATGCGAAAGTTTCGCAGCCACTGGGAATCATCCGATACCTGTAACACTATGCGGTCCCACCAGTCTGTGCTTGTTTGCCGGCCCAGAATCAGTGTTCCATTGTATCTACCTACCCCACTGCCAGCATGATGTCCCAATTGCCACAGCCCGTGCTTTCAGGAATGTCTGTATCCATGTCCTCATCACAATTGTCCTTGTGCTGCTGTCTCTTAGCCAGGTTCTGCACATACTACAGTATAGTGTGCGAGGTGTTTACAATGCTCGCAACAGCAATGATGAGCTGAGTGGGCTCCATGCTTGCCCTGCTATAGCGTCTGCATGAGTAACCCAGGCAAAAAGGCGCTAAATGATTGTCTGCAGTTGCTTTCACGGAGGGAGGGGCGACTGACGACATGTATCCAAAACCACCTGCAACAATGTTTTAGCCCCATCAGGCATTGGGAGCTTAACCCATAATTCCAAAGGACAGTGGAGACTGTGGGAACCATGGGATACCTTTCCACAGTGCACCGCTCCACGAGTCGATGCTAGGTACGGTAGTGAGGATGCACGCCACTGACTTAATGTGCTTAGTGGGGACATACACAATCACTCTATAAAATTGATTTCTATGAGTTGACTTCTATAAAATTGACCTAATTTCATAATGCAGACATACTCTGAGGCTGTCCCAGCTCCTCTTGCTCCAAGCCCCTTTTCCCTTATAGATAGACATTGTTTCTCTTTTTGAGCACCCCTTGAAGCCCCATCCCTCTCCCTGAGCCCCCAGTTTACCGTGTAACTCCCGGGAGAGACTGTCGCCCTCACATGTTCGGTTCCCACTGGCGCTCACACTGCAAGAAAAGATTCAATTTCTCCAAGGACAGCAGAAGGAGGGTCTCGTCTGGCAGCAGCAACACGCACACTCTGAGCCTCACGGGGTCAGGGGACTCCGGCTCGTACACCTGTGCTTACTGGATACGCCCATCAGGCTGGGGGATCTGATCTGGGGAGAGCCAGCCGGTCTCCATCATGGTCATAGGTGAGCAGTGCGCCGATGCCAACTCTTCTGGGAGGGTTTCAAGGAGATCCCATGAATCCTGGGAGACTCCAGACCTGGCTGTGATCTGCCCCCAACCCAACGGCTAAATCTGAGTGGCCCCACCCCACCCACCTCAAGTGTGGCTGCTGTTAGTGGATGGGTGGCTCTCTTCAAATTGCCCTGTTGACTTCCCCACAAGCTCTGCTAGTGGTCACTGTTGGAGACAGGCTACTGGGCTAGATGGACCATGGTCTGACCAGTCTGACCGTTCTTATGAGGGTTCAAGCCCTTTGGTGACCGAGAACTCAGCGACTCCAATTCCAAGGGCAGAAGGGACCATTGTGACCATTTAGTCTGACCTCTTGTGTCACACAGGACAAAGACCTGCCCCACAATAATTCCCAGGGCAGATCTTTTAGGAAAAATCCCACCGCGATCTTGTAATTGTCACTGATGGAGAATCCACCATGATCCTCCATAAGTCATTCCAGCAGCTCATTACTCACCATTGAAAATGTACCCCTTCCTTCTGGTCTGTATTTGCCTAGCTTCAACTTCCAGCCATTGGATTGTATTAGATCTTCCACTGCTAGACTGATACTTAAAGACGGGGCTCAAGCCAGCCCTTAACTTTCTCTTTGTTGAGCTACGTAGACTGAGCCTCTGGAGTCTATCACTGTAAGGCAGGTTTTCAAATCTCATAGAATATAGCTGCCCCTTCCCTACACTCAGAAGGGTAATTCCTATGCTGACCTCTCCCTTATCCTGCTCCCCTCAGATCCACCTCCCCAGCCAGCGCTGAGTGTGGATCCCTCATCCGGAGCAGTGAGCAAAGGGATCCCCCTGCTCATCACCTGCACGGCCCCCAGGGACGCCAGCGACAGGAGGTTTCACTTCTACAAGAATGGAGCCGATCTCATCCCTGGGGACGTGAGATCTGAGATCACTGCCATGGAGCCTGGCACCAGGTCTATGACTGTCTCTGTGCTCAGCATTCCACAGGCTGGTCCCAAGAGCACTGGGGAATTCACCTGTGGGTACGAGGAGAATATTAGAGGGAAGTGGATCCCGTCCCCCAGGAACCGGGCTGTGAACATCACTGTGACAGCAAAGGCTTCCCCAGGCTCCATTCAGGGTATGTCTACACTTCACACTATACTTGGCTTTCACTCATCCACTCATGAATCACTCTGACTCGGGTCAGCAAGCATTCAGGAGCTGGGTCCTGGGACCCTGCTGTGGGAGTGGCTCAGAGCCCAAGTCCCGCTGTCATGGGGATTCAAGCCCAGTCAGTTTGCAGTGTGGACACAGCTCAAGTCCCAGACCTGGCTCAGAAGGTCTATGTGGGGCAGTTTGGATGCATTAGAATGGCCCAGAGACTGGGTGCAGCCATTGAAATCCCAGTATGGACTGAGAAACACCAGCTCCACCAGCCCGAGTCCCGCACATCCGGGTTCACAATGCAGTGGGGACATAGTGTCAGATACACCCCCAAAGCACGGGGCATGCTCCATCTCCCAGGGGTGATGCCTGGCTCTGATTTCTCCCCTTCTCTTCACAGGTGGTGTCGCGACAGAGACACAGTAAGTTGCCCCAATTCCAGAGGCCGATACACCCCCACCCCTCATAGACTCGCTCTGCCTGTCCCTGGCTGGGCTGTCCGTGGCCACCCACCCCAACAGACTGGCCCATCCCATAAGAAACTCATAGCTAGCAAGGGGCAAGGGGAATGGCCACTCCGCCCAGCATCTGATCTGGATAAATGTCCCCAATTTCTAAGCTATGGTCACGTAATCTGTGATGCAACACTGCCACCAAGTGTCATGGGGCATCTTCTCCCGTTGGCCCAGCTGGTAGGAGCTGCGTAGGCTTGGCAGAATTTGGTTTTCATTTTTCTGATATTTAAATGGATAATATCAATGGTTATTGATAAATTGTCACAGTTGCAGGAAATTACGAGCAGGGATTAGGCTAATTATTTAAGGACAGTAGACGCTGAGATTCAAACAATGCAAACTACTAAAAAAAATTGCCGATGTCTCATATCAAAATAGGCAAAGTAAATATCCTTGAAGCAACTCAATCAAGCCTCATGCAGCATTATTCTTACTTTGCCTATTTGTAAATTTTGATCATCATCAATGGAAATATTTTTTAGGTCCATTTGTGTGTGTACGGCAAAGTTGATCTTTGCCAATGTTGAGCAAGGAAGATCTAATCCCCCCAAGCCTACAAATGAAAGAGAAAACATGGAATGAATGAATGAATGAATGAATGAGTTAGAGAGGAGATGAATGAGAGAGAGGATGAATGGGAGACAGAACGAAAGAACGAGACTAAAGGAGAGCGAATAAATCAATGAAAGAAGGAAGTAGAAGAGATGACTGTCAGACAGAGAAGGAAGGGGTGTGTGGAAGAGGGAACCAAAGAACAGAAAAGTGATTAGGAGAAAGAATGAATGAAAGAAAAAGAGGAGATGATTGAGAGAGCCAGAATAAAGGAAGTAAGGTGAATGAATGACCGAGTTTGCAAAGAGATGAATGAGAAAGAAAGATGAATGAAGGAATGAATGAGAGGGAATGGATGAATGCAAAAAAATGAAAGCTGTAGTAACCTTGACCCCACCATTGCATCCACCTACTCTATCCCCACTGCCTTATCCCTAATGACCCTAATCTTCCTGCCCTGAGATCAGAACCCCAGACCAGCTCAGCACGCCCTGTGCTGCCACTGATGCTTGGTTTTCTCTCTTTCAGTCCCATGTATGTCAACAGACCGTCTGGGGCCAGCACAGGTGAGTAACACTCCCAGATGCCTCCACAGGTGACGGAGACGCATACCCTACTGGTGTGAGACATGGGGTCTGGAACTCTGGGGTGGGGTCTCTGGCACTTCCCCTTTAAGGGGTTATTTCTAACTGCCACACTCTGGCTTCCTTGTGGGTAAATTCTAATGTGAGATTGCACCTAGTGGTTAAAAATGGGAACTACAGAAAGGAGATATTCGCTCTGGGCTCTCCTGGGAGACCAGGCCACAGGGCAGGGGGGATGATTTGTTGTGTGATTAGCTCTGCAGCAATGGAGCCATGATAGGCAGCTTCAGCCAGAGACCCACAACCAGCCGGTGCTGCCCAACAACCCTGGAGGGAAGCCAGGAGTGGGTCAAAACCCCCAGAAAAGGGGCAAGAGAGAAGAGGATGAAGATGCCAGGGTAGGATGCAGCTCCTTGGTAAGATCAGGAGAGAGTGCCCCCCATCTGAGCCCCACAGCCCACTCCCTGCAGCACAGTTCTGGGGCTTTGGGCACAGTAAGGACTGTGTGGGGAGAGCGCCCCCTATTGCACCTCCATCCTGCTCCTTCCAACACAGCTTCTCCTGTCACTGCATAGGGGTCAGCAGAGACTCCAGGGGAGAGCCTCCACTTCTGAGCCTCCCATGCTGCTCCACACTGCACAGTGCCCCCTACTGCCACATTGAGGCATTGGGGTCAGCACAGACTGCACGGGGATAGGTTCCCCGCTACACCCCCAGCATCCAATGGCCTGCAGCACAGCACCCTCTAGGTCCCACTGGGGCATTGTGAGCTGCACTGAACAGAGAGCCTCCCACCTTGCTCCCTGCAGTACAGCACTGCCTAGCTGACATGAGGTCCTGTCTTTTCTTTCCTAGGCGATAAATCCTGTCTATACCATGCCAACTCCCCTAGCTACATAGCCCATCAGAGAGGAGGGAAGTACATCTCGGAGGCTGCGGTGTGCAGCAAAATCCCCTCCTGATCACGGTGTTTGTGACCAATTCATCCCCATCCCACTCCACACTGAGAACACCTAACATAATGCCCCATCCTCCCAACCTTCCCTTCCCTGCAAAACCTGCTAATGGCCACAAACACCTTCCTGGTGTACTTTGAATTTAAGGGAGTGGGGGGCTGGCAGCCAGGACTTCTGGGTTCTTTCCCAGCTCTGGGAGGGGAGTGTGGCCTAGTGGGGTAGAGCAGTGAGGTGGGCTGGGAGACAGGGTCTGCAAAGGGAGCAGGAGAGTAGTAATTCCTAAAGTTTGGGTTATTTCCAGCATACAGGTTAGAGGAGGGAGTTTGGATTTTAATCTGTCAAAGAGAAGCATTTGCAGAACTATGTGAAATAGTCCAGAGGGGCCCCTACCCCTATGTCTGTTCCAATGCACATTCCACCCCTTTGTTATGAGAATCTTCTCTTACAATGGGACCCCCTGGATATTATTACTCCTGTTCCTTCGCCTGTGGAGTTCTGGGTCTGTGTTTCCAAAAATCCTTTAAACAAAATAAAATCAAGTTGGTTTTCATTAAGGGGTTAGATAGGGGAGAGGCCTCGACACACACACACAGATCTCATCCCCTCCAGTAGGAGGCAGAAGGGAGCTGGAGGACAGCCTGCGAGCAAGAGATCTATGCAACATCCCCAGCATCGGAAGAGTGTCCCATACTGGGATACGTTAATCGACTCACTGAAATGCAGCCAGCTCTGGGGTGAAGACTGACCACTCTTTAACACAGTTAGCACTACCCCTCCAAAGGGATCTTCATCAGGCGCTGAAATCCAGCCACTTCTGGGGGGTCATTTGACAGCATTAGGGCAAACACTGAGGAAGGGGATCCCTCCTCCAGCCACTTCTAGGGTGGAAAGTAGCAGCTCTTGAAGAGCTGCCCGGCAGAGCTGTTTGGGGGATGGGGGCCTGGAGAAACCTGGGTCCAACTGAGGCTGTAATTTGAGGGAGGCAAAATGAGTCGCGAAAACACCAAGGGATCTGTGATGACCATGAGCGCTGAATGAAGGAATTTTTCATTTTAAACCAGACAGCACAGCGCCCCCTAGTGCCACAACTTGGGGAACACCTCTTTCTGAGCCCCTGCCCTGCTCCCCGCAGCACAGCGCCTCCTAGAGCCACACTTGGGGATTGAGGTCAGCACCAACTCTGAAGGGACAGCGCCCCCTACAGGATCCCTTGCCCTGCTCCTGGCAGCGCTTTAGAGAGCCTCCTCTGAGCACTGACATCACCCATATGTTTCTCCCATATGAGGTGGGATTGGACCGCAGCATGGGAGGCTATGCCCATGGGATCCGCAGGAGGGTCATAGGCCAAGCAGTGGAGTCTGGACTCAGAGACCTGATGCATTCCCCAAATCACCAGCTCAAACACTTTCTGTGAGTTTGCTTGGTAGCTCGCAACAGAGAACTCACACACTTTCCTACAACTGAATCTCACCTATTGTGTTGCCTGGAGGTGGCTTATGCAGTGACCAAAACAGGAACATGCTACGATGAAGGACTCCTGGGTTCAATTTCCCCCCCTCCATTGAATCGTGTGCCTCAGTTTCCCATTTATAGATTGGGGATCACGCTTCTGTTACACGTGGTTTGTCACAGCTGCAAACAATGCTGAGATGCTCAGATCAAAGATGTGGCGGGAGCACCAAAGGATTAAATCTCACCACCTGTAGCCCTGTTCACAATGTGGAGGCAGCATTTCACTTCAGCTCCTCGAGGCAGGACTGCAAGGTGGTGATGGTGCAGTGCGGGGGAGGAGGGGATCTATTACTCATCTCTGCGACCGCAATGGAGCCAGCTGTTTCTCTCTGGCTGTGAGGCTCGCTGCGTCGGCTGGCTCCCCTGGGTTGCTGCGTCCTGCGGTTTCCAAGGGCAGGGCAGTGGCTGGCTTTCTATTGGCACCCGCCCCAATGCACTGGGTCTGTGTGTCCTGCCCTCCATGTGATTACGGGGTTGATGCACACCCCATGCTGGGTCTCCTTCCTGCTCAGAGACACACACAGCTATGGCTACTGCATTGGCATTCCCATCCCCCACACACAGCTGCATAGCCATCATGGCAGGTCTATGTGATCCTGTACTCTGACCATCCCTAGCCAGAGCCAGAAGCAGGCAAAGCAGGGTCCTCTGGATATACCGAGATCTTCCTACAGTTTTCAAATGGGCTGACGGGACATTTGCTCCAAGCCACCTCTCCCTATAGTCTCTTCCCCACAGCTCCACACCTGCCCCTTCTCCCCAGCCCTCTCACTCCCTTTACTTAATCCCCACCTTGCTAAACCCACCATCACCCCCAAAATAGCCATGCTGTCAGCTGCCATCCCATTGATCTCTCCACTCGGGGTGTCGTACCCCTTTCCCTGGCCTGTGGCCCCCTGCTCTATTTCAATCCATGGCCAGTCATTAGGCCCAGCTGAAATAGATGTGATAGATAAACTGACACAAAAACACCCAGCTAAGCACCTTCCTCCAGGAGGACAAAGTGATATTGGTTATTGGACCAACTTCTGTTTGTGTAACACTGGTGCTTTCAAGCCACACAGATCTCATCAGGTCACTGAAGAAAACTTCCTCTGGGTTAGTGTAACAGGGTCGGCACCCACCTCTCGCGAGCACCCCCACTAGTTGGGTGGGTCTGTAGTCTTTAAACCAGTCCCAGCCCTGCCTTCAAGCTGTGCCCCCCATGGCTTCCTCCCTCCAAGCAATGATTTTACCCTCTTAGTCTGTTTTGGCCCCAGTCTTTGGCTGGGCCTCCTGACAGTTCAGTCCCCTTCTGGGGGATTCCTGATGTCCAGTTGTAGGCCCTTCCCCAGTGGCCTTCAGGAGGGCTTGGGCACACCCACTGCTCCAGGTCCCAGCCTTCACCACACCTTACCCTTAGCTCTGGCCTCTTCTAACCTGAGGCCCAGTAGACAGCCAGGAGTTCTGCCTTGCTCCCCCAGCCCCTACGAGCACCGGGCTGTCCATCGTGCTGCAGTTCCCTCACCCAGCCACACCATCCATGCGCCTCCAGCTCTAGCAAGGAGCTGCACTGGCTCTGTAGCTCCTTTTTATACGGCCCTGCTGGGCACTGATTGGCTGCTTCCCCTGAAGCCACTCTATCCTGCTTGGAGGACCTCTGCACTGCTCCTTAACTGGTGTCAGTGTGGTGGGACCCTGAGGCCTCTAGTAGGCAGCCTCTGGGCTAGTCCAGCCCGTCACAATTAGTTAGAAGCATCAGGGTGGTTCCCGGGTCTGCCAGTTGCTCACAGCAGCTGTTAGACCATAATGACGGCCAGACTGGGTGAGGCCAATGGTCCATCTAACCCGCTATCCTGTCTCTGACAGTGCCAGAGCTTCAGAAGGAAGGAACAGACCAGGGCAATTTATCCTGAGATCCATACCCTGTTGTTGAGTCCTGGCTCCTGGGAGACAGAGGTTTAGTACACGGAGCGCACAGGGCTGAGTCCTGGACCATCTTGAACCCAGTTTTACTTTTGGCCTTCACAGCATCCCCAAGTTCCACTGGCTGTTGGTGTGTTGGGTGAAGAAGTATTTCATTCTGTTTGTTTTATACCTCCTTCCTATTCATTTATTTGGACAACCCCTTGCCCTTGTAAATAGCCCTTCTCAATTCACCATCTCCAAACCCTTCATGACTTTATAGACCTCAATCATATCCTCTCCTCCCTTAGTCATCTCTCTTCTAAGCTGAATGGTCCAAGTCTTTTTAGCCTGCCCCCTGTTCTGTCCAGATTTATAGCCCTCTGCAACTGTGACAAAGGGAGGAATTTTTGGCAATATTTACATGATACTGGTATGTGCCTCAGTTTCCCTTCTGGACTTGACAGTGCTACCCAGCAGGAGGGGTAAAGGGGGAAGGCTGCTATAAGGCACTTGACTGCCAAGCGTTCCTGCAAATCCCAGCTCATGTGCATTGCTCCCCTAAGGGTGGACAAGCCTCTAACGGGCATCACTCTCATCTGCCTTCTCTAGGCAGAGCTTAGGGGGCAAATATGGAGGGCTGGCGAGTAGAGGCTGAATCCAGAAAACTGGGAGATTGTGTGGTCGACCCTGAAGGATGTGTGGTCCCCCTCAGGGGTCTGGCATATGGAAGAGGTTCCTCCTAATGACTGTTGAGAAGCTGGGTGGCAACCCTGAGCCTGGGCGTCCGTGGCAGAAGCCCAGGGAGCTCCTTGGGACTCTTTCAGCTCGGCCTAGGGTGCCCAGAAGTTCCATGGTGCAAGGGAAATCAATCCACCCCAGTCTAAGCACTGGGGATTATTTCCATAAGCCTTTGCAGAAGGCTCACAGCGGATGGCAGAGTTGCTTGGATGCGGCTGGTGCCCTGCACCACTTCCTGCCACACTGGAGGGGCTGAGAGGTGACATGGGCTCAGGCTGCTGTTTCCTGTCTGAGTCTCTTCGGTAGCACTGGCAGAGGATGGGGCTAGGGACTGAGCCAAGAATCTAGCTCCTCACCCCAGCAGGACTGGCATGGCATAATGCCACTGTAGTATACCTCGTGATAGCATTTGTCACCATGCATTTTATGACAGGTTTCCACGCCCCGTTTAGGGCTTATATCCCACCTTCCCACCCCGTTTCCATTGGTGTTGAAGTGTGGCGCCGTCTCCCATTTTGAAAAATGTGTATGTGTATGTGTTTGACTAGGGAAAGTGTTGTGTATGTTTGTGCTTGGGTACATGGAGAGAAAAAGGTTGAAAGAAGAGAATGAGAGACTTTAAAGATGAAAAAAGAAAGTCTGAGTAAGAGTTAGAGAAAAAAGGAAATTTGAAAGAAGAGAGGTAAGTTATTGAAGAAAAGAGGCTGGTAAGGGAAGGGTTATGAAAGAATAGAAAGATTTTTGTTTTTAAAGGGTTAGTTAGCTTGAAAGAAAAGAGATTTTTAGTGAGCTTGAGTAAAGAGAGATGATGGTAAAGGCCTAGTTTGGTAGGCTTTTAAAGAATAGAAAATTTTGAGATAAATGCAGAAAGTGTATTAAATATCAGGGTGAGTTAAGAAAAAAGTTAAATAATGTTGAAAACTAGGTTTAAAAAAAGAAATTTACTAAGGCAAAACCTGTTTGGTAAGCACAGAATAACAAGCATTTAAACTATTCAATACCAGGGTAGGTTAAGAAAAAAGCTTTTAAAAACATTAAAAATTAAATTTATAAAGGGAATTTACCAAGACAAAGCCTGTTAATAAGCACATGGCCAAAAACTATAAAGAAATAATAAAATAGTTTAAATGCTTTTTTTCTAATACCAAGGTAGGGTAAGAAAAAAGCTTTTAAAAACATTAAAAACTAAGTTTAAAAAGAGAATTTACTGAGGGCTGGTCTACACTGGGGGTGGGGATTGATCTAAGATACGCAACTTCAGCTACGTGAATAGTGTAGCTGAAGTCAAAGTATCTTAGATCGAGTTACCTACCATCCTCACGGCGCGGGATCGAGGTCTGCGGCTCCCCTTGTCGACTCCACTACCACCATTGGGGTTGGTGGAGTTCCGGAGTCGACAGGAGCGCGTTCGGGGATTGATATATCGCGTCTAGATGAGATGCAATATATCGATCCCTGAGAAATTGATTGCTACCCACTGATACGGCCGTTAGTGAAGATGTACCTTAAGATAGAGCCTGTTTGGTAAGCACAGGGTAAAAAAGTGAATAAAAAAGCATAGAAACTATTCAATACCAGTGTAGATTTAAAAAAAAAAGAGCCCCTTTGCAAAGGGCAAAGATAGACAGCACATGGTGGAATCAAAAAGAGAGAGAGAAAATGACGTTGCCGCCAAAGTTTGGTGCCGTCAGCCATTTAAAAAAATATGTGTGTGTGTTTGAATAGGGGATGTATTGTGTGTGTTTGTGCTTGGTTACATTGAGAGAAAAAGGTTGAAAGAAGAGAGTGAGAGAGGTTAAAGATGAAAGAAATTTTGAGTAAGGTTTAGAGGAAAAAAGGAAAGAAAGGTTATTGGATGTAATTGAGTAAGGAGAGAGGCTGGTAAAAGCAGATTATTCAAGAATAGAAAGATAGAACTTAAAGAAAAAAGGAAATATTTGTTTTTAAAGGGTTAGTTTAAGAAAAGAGTCAAATAATAATATTGAAAACTAGGTTTAAAAAAGGAAAGGCAAAACCTGATTGGTAAGCACATAGTAAAAGAGTGAATAAAAAAGCATTTAAAAACATTAAAAACTAGGTTTAAAAAGGGAATTACTAAGGCAAAGCCTGTTTGCTAAGCACATGGTAAAAAAGTGAATAAAAAAGCATTTAAACTATTCAATACCAATGTAAGTTAAGAAAATTGAGGTTAAAAGAACGAACAGAACAAGAAAAAAGAAAAGAGTCCTCTTTGCAAAGAGCAAAGATAGACAGCATATGGTGGAATCAGAATGAGAGAGAAGCAGTTAGTCTGTTTAGTAAGCACATGGTAAAAAAGTGAATAGAAAAACATTCAGTATCAGGGTAGGTTAAGAAAAAAAGAGAGGTTAAAAGAAAGAACAGGACAAGAAAAGGGAAAAGAGAGTCCCTTTGCAAAGGTCAAAGATAGACAGCATGCAGTTGAGTCAGAGAGAGAGAAAATGAGAGAGAGAGGGAGAATTCTCACCTTTTAAGACTTTCTGTCCCTGGTTCAGACCCTCTCAAGCTTGTTATCATTACCTTTGGATTGGACCAATTAGAGTTTTCTTTACAACAGTGTCATAGAATTCATTTTCCTGAACCAACCCTAGAGTCCCAAGATTTTAAACAAGAGCCAACTCCCTCCTTTCCCCCTCCCCTCCTCTCTCCCTCTCACTTTTAACTGTTTTATTCTTATCTAAAGAAACAGACCCCCAGCATTTTCCCACCATGTAGCCCTTTACTGAGGAGTTTTTATAAAAGTTAAAACCATAAGCTTTTAGTAATACACAATTTTTAAAAGTTTTTCCCCTGGGTTTTAGACTAACATGGGTTAATTATTTAGTAAGCACAATGTGAAGCTGCAGCAAAGCTCCTGTTAGCAAAGCAGCCTCTGTGAATTAGTGAATCACAGAGAAGCAAAGCTCCTGTTAGCAAAGAGGCCTCTGGGAGTCAGTGGATCACAGAGAAGGAGTTTGCTTCTTTACCTGCTTTTTAACAAACACAGGCTAAAGTTACATTAAGTTTTGCAAAGGGATAATACTTGAAAAGCCAAACCTAAAACACATCCCTTTTGTATGTGTTGTAATAAAAAAAGAGCAGGCAGAAGCAACCTAGGCTTAAAACTCCAGATTTTTAGTAACAGTTAGTTTATAAACCTCTTATTTTGTGAACCATTGAATTAGAAAGAAGAAGATTGCATCTTTCCCCACTTTTTAACAGAGAGAAGTGAAAGGCTTGTAAAGGAATAAACACTTGAAAAGACAAGCCTATCTGAAGACCCATTCCTTCATTTAGGCTCTTAGGCATAGATGTTTCAATAATATGTAAGTCTGCGGAAGGAAAAAAACACATCCAATAACCTTTCTTTCCTTTTTTTCCTCTAAACCTTACTCAAAATACATATACACATTATTTCAAAATGGCCGATGGCACCAAACTTTGGTGCCAACGGAAATGGGGCGGGAAGGTGGGATTTAAGCCCTAAAAGGGGCATGGAAACCTGTCAAAAATGCATGGTGATGAATGCTATTGAGCAGTATACTACTCCTAATAAATGAGCGTATCCCAAGAAAACGAGAAAAAATGGTAACACATCCCAGACATCAGGTCAGGTTGGGACCCAGCACAGCCTGCCCCATACTTCCATGGTTTTACAGGGGCCCTTCTGTTCCAGGAGAGTGGGGAACCTCCCCCCAACACAGGGCACCTACCCCTGCTGCTGTTCTCACAAAAGGAGTTCCCTAAGTGAATGCCTCAAGCTGAAGCTTGGATGTGTGTTTTTTCTCTCCCTCTCTGACCATGGCTGGGCTGACAGGAGTGATTCCCCTCCTCAGCCCAGCTGATTGGCTGCAGGTAAGATCACCTGTGATGTATCAAATGCACCCGCAGCAGCAGGTCGTCCTGGGCAACTGCCGTTACCACCCTAGTCAAAGGCTGGCCATGCTGCCTCTGCCTGCGGAGGCCCTCCTTGTAGCCGGTAGCAGCTGGAGAAAGAGTGCAGTGAGGAGCTGCCCAGGGCAGGCAGGAACGCTCAGTGGAGACACATGGACATTGGTGGAGCCAGGTCCTCGGACCTCTGAATTTGCTGGAGCTCGGGAACACGGGGCTATACAACTTGCCGCCCCTTGGTGCTGTTGCAGTCACAGAGATGATTAATAGATTTACCTCCCCTGCACTGTGCCATCACCAGCTTTGCAGCCCTGCCTTGAGGAGCTGAACTGAAAGAGTTCCTCTGCAGTGTGAACAGGGCAATGGATGGTGAGACTTCTTTGATCTGAGCATCTCACCACAATTTGCAGCTGCGACAATCCTTGTGTAAGAGAAGCATGATTCCCAATATATAAATGGGGAAACTGAGGCACGAGACTCAGTGGAGGGGGGGGATTCAAACCCAGAAGACCTGGTGACCCAGTGACCTCCTCTTTTGGCCACTGGATAAGCCATCTGCAGGCAACACAATAGGTGAGATTCAGTCCTAGGAAAGCATTTGAGTTCTCTGCTGTGAGCAATCAACCAAATTTATGGAGAGCGTTTGAGCTGGTGATTTGGGGAATGCATCAGATCTCTGCGAGTCTGGACTCCCCTGCTTGGCCTATGACCCTCCTTTGGACCCCATGCAGGCCAGGAGCAACACAGACTGGTGTAGCCTCCGATGCCATGGTCCAATCCCACCTTGTATGGGAGAGACACATGGGTGATGTCAGTGCTCAGAGGGGAGATCTCTAAACAGCTGCTGGGAGCAGGGAAAAGGAGCCTGTAGGGGGTGCTGTCCCTTCAGTGTTGGTGCTGACCTCAATCCCCAAGTGTGGCTCTAGGAGGCGCTGTGCTGTAGGGAGCAGGGCAGGGGCTCAGGAGGGGTTGTTCTCACCCTGAAGTCAATGGTGACCCCAATTCCCCAGCATGGCACTAAGGGGCGCTGTGCTGTCTGGTTTGAAATGAAACACTCCTTTGTTCACCGCTCATGGTCATCACAGATCCCTTAGTGTTTTCACGACTCATTTTGCCTCCCTCAAATTGCAGCCTCAGTTGGACCCAGGTTTCTCCCTGCCCCCATCTCGCAAACAGCTCTGCTGGGCAGCTCTTCAAGAACTGCCACCTTCCACTCTAGAAGTGGCTGCATTTTGGTGCTGGGGACGAGATCTCCTTCTGCAGTGTTTTCACTGAGGCTGCTAAACTGCTGTCAGATCATCCCCCCCACCCTCCCCAAATCCCCTGGAAGTGGCTGCATTTCAGCCCTAGGTGAAAGTCCCTTTGGAGGGGTAGTGCTAACTGTGTTAAAGGGTGGTCAGTCCTCACCCCAGAGCTGGCGGCATTTCAGTGGTTCAATTAAAATATCACAGTATGGGATGATCTTCCAATGCTGTGATTTTGCATAGATCTCTTGCTCGCAGGATGTCCGTCAGCCGTGTGTGTGTGTATGTGTGTGTGTGTGTCCATCTCTCCCTTCTGCCCCCTACTGTACGGGGTAAGAGCTGTGTGTGTGTGTGGAGGCCCCTCCCCTATCTAACCCCTTAATGAAAACCAACTTGATTTCATTTTGTTTAAAGGATTTTTGAAAACTCTGACCCAGAACTCCACGGCGAAGGAACAAGAATAATAATATACAGGGGGTCCCATTGTAAGAGGTTTCCCACAACAAAAGGGTGCAATGTGCATTGGAACAGGCGTAGGGGTAGGGGCCCCTCTGGACTATTTGACATAGTTCTGCAAATGCTTCTCTTTGACGGAGTAAAACCCAATCTCCCTCCTCTAACCCGTGTGCTGAAACTAACCCAAGCATTAGGAATTCCTACTTTCCCTGCTCTAACCTACTCCCTCTGCACAGCCTGGCTCCAAACCACACCTTCTGCTCTGCTCTTACCCACTAACCCCACTCCCCTCCCAGAGTTGGGGAAAGAACCCAGGAGACCTGGTTGCCAGCCCCCTACTCCCTTAAATTCAAAGTACAGCAGGAAGAAGCTTGTGGCTGTTAGCAGGGTGTGCAGGGAAGGGAAGGTTGGGGGGATGAGGCATTATGTGAGGTGTTCTCAGTGTGGGGTGGGACGGGGTGGTGGCAGAGGCTGTGATCAGTAGGGGATTTTGCTGTACACCACAGTCTCTGAGATGTACTTTCCTCCTCTCTGCTTGGCCACGGCACTAGGGGTAGTCACCTTGGAGTAGACAGTGTTGGTCGCCTAGGACAGAAAAGACAGGGACTCATGTCAGCTAGGGGGGCTGTGCTGCAGGGAGCAGGGTGGGAGGCTCAGTAGGGGGTGTTCTCTGCTCAGTGCAGATCACAATGCCCCAGTGTGAGACTAGGGGGCGCTGTGCTGCAGGTCGTGGGATGGGAGATTGTAGTAGGGGATCTCGCCCCCTGCAGTCTGTGCTGACCCTAATGCCTTGGTGTGGCAGTAGGGGGCACTGTGCTGTGGGGAACAGGGTGGGAGGTTCAGAAGGGGGGGCTCTCCCTATGCCCCCTATGCAGTGAAAGGGGGAGCTGTGTTGTAAGGAGCAGGGTGGAGGTGTAATAAGGAGTGCTGTCCCCGTGTAGTCATTGCTCATCCCAATGGCCCAGGATGGTGCTGAAGGTCACTGTGCTGCAGGGAGCGGGATGTGGGGCTCTGAAGGGGGGAGCTCTGTCCTGATTTTACTGAGCAGTTGTACCGTACCCTGGCATCTGCATCCTCTTCTTTCTTGCCCCTTTCTTGGGGGTTTCGATGCACTAAGGGCTTCCGTCCAGGGATGCTAAGCCGCACCGGCTGATTGTGGGTCACCGGCTGGACCTGCCCATCACAGCTCCATTGCTGCAGAGCTAATCACACAACAGATCATCCCCCCTGCTCTGCGGCCTGGTCTCCCAGGAGAGCCCAGAGGGCGAATATCTCCTCTGTGCTGTGATTCCCATCTTTAACCAGTAGGTGCAACCTCACATTAGAATTATTCACAAGGAAGCCAGAGTGCGGCAGTCAGAAATTCCCCTCTTAAAGGGGAAGTGCCCCAGAGACCCCACCCCAGGGTTTGAGACTCCATGTCTCCCACCATGAGGGTATGAGTCTTCGTCACCTGTGGGGACACCTGGGAGTGTTACTCACCTGTGCCGGCCCCAGAGGGTCTGTTGACATACACGGGCCTGAAGGAGGGAGAACCAAATATCAGTGGTGGAGCAGGGTCTGTTGACCAATGCTGGGGTTCTGATCCCAGGGCAGGAAAATGTAGGGTAATCAGGGGAACGGCACTGGGGATAGAGTAGGTGGGTGCAGTGGTTGGGTAAGGTTACTACAGCTTTTATTTTTTGCATTCATCCATTCCCTCTCATTCATTCATTCATTCATTCATCTCTTTGCAAACTCGGTCATTTATTCTCCTTCCTTCCTCTCTTCCTTCTTCCTTCCTTACGGGATGGGCCAGTCTGTTGGGGTGGGCAGGCATGGACAGCTCAGCCGGGGACAAACAGAGCCAGTCCCTGAGGGGTGGGGGTGTATTGGCCTCTGGAATTGGGACAACTTACTGTGTCTCTGCCATGACAGCACCTGTGAAGAGAAGGGGAAACAGATCCATTAAATAGAAGGGTGCTTGGTTCTGTGGACCTTAGAGCCTCGTCCGAAAGCGAAGGTCTCAGGATCTCTGTGCTCAGTGTGAGGCTTTTGAATGGGGAACCATTTTAGAGCGATGTAGGATATTGTGCGCTGATGCTGTGGGGGAAGAAACCCATCACTTGAAAGGGGGATCTCCCCACTCTGTGGATTGGACAAGGCTCCAAGGCCAGCTGTTGGGGTGAGACCTACCAAAGAGAACAGGGAAGTACCGTGTTCCCAAGCAGTGGCTCTCGCTGGCACCTCATGAGGTCTTTTCACTTGTCACCTTCTGTTTCCAAATTCTGATTCCTGCCTCTCTGCATCTTTACCTCTAGCCTGTGAAATAACCTGCAGTTCGGTGTCCCTGGATACACGGCCTAGTACTTCGCGTGCAGGAGAACGGTGCTCTAAGGTGAAGCCAGTGAACCAGGTACATCCTGGTTGCCTGGAAGCTGAAGGAATAGGCAGGTGAATGTGACCAGGTTGAGGGGCCAGTCTACTTTCATAAGAGCAGAGCTTGGAGCTGGTGGCCTGAGAGCATATGCTCTTGCAGCTGCCTACCGGGCTCCCTTCTCCTGATTGACCCTGAAAAGTGTTTCCCGCGTGTCTGCAGAAGGGGAGGGAATCTGATACTGATACGCGTGCTTTGAGCTCTGCACAAGGGAACATCCAGGGATTATAACTAATAAAAGCCTGTTGGATCCCCCGAACTTCTGAGTCCCAGCTTCTCCCACCCCCCGATCTGGGTGCTGGCAGGAATTCAGGGCTCCTAAGTGGGAGATCCAACTTCCACCACTCCTCCCCGTCTCCCCCTCCCCAGTACCTTTCCTCCTCTTGCAGAGCCAGATGAGGAACAGCAGGGGGAGTAGAGCTGCGGCCGCAATGCATCCGGCTGCCAGGTAGATCCACAGATGCCAGGCTGGGGATGAGAAGGGGATGAGTGAGCTGCCAGCAAATGAGGGGTATTTTGCACCCACTGCTAGAACACAGGAGTTGCCCTCGACTGCAGTGCCGCCCTTTGTGGCTTGGATGTGGGAGCCGGACCCCAGGTCATAAATCCCACCTGAGTGTGTCTAGTGAGGCAGGTTCTGTCCTGGCCCTTTCTATCCCTTATGATCCATCTCCCAGGGGTGATGCCTGGCTCTGATTTCTCCCCCGGCAAGCAGCTTGCCCAGTGCTTTGGGGGTGTATCTGAGGGTATGTCCCCACTGCATTGTGAACCTGGATGTGCGGGACTCGGGCTGGTGGAGCTGGTGTTTCTCATTCCATGCTGGGATTGCAATGGCTGCACCTTGGTCTCTGGGCCTTGCTAACACACCCACATTGCGCCACACAGACCTTCTGAGCCGGATCTGGGGCTTCAGCTGTGTCCATACTGCAAATGGAGTGGGCTTGAGTCCGCATCACCACTTGGCTTGGATTCTTACCTGTCCCTGCAGCAGGACCCAGCTCCTGAGTGCTTGCTGACCCAAGTCAGACTGATTTATGCGTGGATGGAATAAGGGCTTGGGTTTAAACTTGAGTGCGAGCCAGGCTTAGTGTGACGTGTAGACATACCGTGAATGGATCCTGGGGAAATTTTCGCTGTCACAGTGATGTTCACAGCCCAGCTCCTGGGGGACAGGATCCACCTTCCACTCATGTTCTTCTCGTACCCGCAGGTGAATTCCCCAGTGCTCTCGGGACCGGCCCGTGGGATGCTGAGCACAGAAACGTTCGCAGAGCCAATGCTGGGCTCTGTGGTGCTGATCTCAGACCCCATGTCTCCGGGGATGACATCAGCTCCATCCTTGTAGAAATGAAACCTCCACTTGCTGGTGTCCTTAGGGGCCATACAGGTGATGAGCAGGGGGAGCCCTTCGCTCACTGCTCCGGATGGAGGATCCACGCTCAGCGCTGGCTGGGGAGGCGGATCTGATGGGAGCAGGACAGGGGACGGGTCAGTAGAGGAACAACCCTGCTGAGTGTCAGGAAGGAGGAGGATGTACTGTATAAACGCTACTGGGGCAGCAGAGGTGGGCGGGGAAGGGGCGGCTGTACTGTATAATGGTGGCACTAGGTGGCAGGCAAAGAGGGTGGGGGCGGGGAGGGCGCGTCTGTATTACTGGGCACTAGGGGGCAGCAGAAGTGGGGGTGGGGAAGGGGCGGTTATTACTGGTATAAAGGACACTAGGGGCAGCAGGAGCACGGTGGGGGTGGCTGAGGGAAGGGCGGCTATACTGTTATAATGGGCACTTAGGGGGCAGAGAGGGTGGGGTGGGGAAGGCGGCTGTACTTGTTCTAGAATGGGCACTAGGGATGGCCAGCAGGAGGTGGGGGTGGGGAAGGGGCGGCTAGTGCTCACTGTATATCAATGGGCACTAGGGAGGCAGCAGAGGGTGGGGTGGGGAAGGGGCGGCTACTACTGTATAGGGCACTAGGGGGCAGCAGAGGGGTGGGGGCGGGAAGGAGGGCGGCTATACTGTTAATGTGCACTTTAGGGGCAGCAAGAGGTGGGCAGGGCGGGGAAGGGGCGGCTGTGTACTGTTAATGGGCACTAGGGGGCAGCAGAATGAATGGGGGCGGGAAGGGGCGGTTATCTGTATAAAGGAACACTTAGGGGGCAGCAGAGAGTGGGGGTGGGGAAGGGGCGGCTATACTGTATAAAGACACTACGGGGGCAGTAGAGGTTGGGGGGAAGGGGCGGATGTACTGTATAATGGACACTAGGGGGCAGTAGAGGTTGGGGGGGAAGGGGCGGATGGACTGTATAATGGACACTAGGGGGCAGTATAGGTTGGGGGGAAGGGGCGGATGTACTGTATAATGGACACTAGGGGGCAGTAGAGGTTGGGGGGAAGGGGCGGATGTACTGTATAATGGACACTAGGGGGCAGTAGAGGTTGGGGGGAAGGGGCGGATGTACTGTATAATGGGCAGCAGAGGATGAGGGATGGAGAGGGACAGAGGAAAAAGAGATTTGGTGAGGGAGGGCATAGGGGGCATCTCTGTTATCCTCCCTGACCCACTGCTCCTCTGGCTGTCTAGCACCACCTGAAATGTGGGGAGAGACCCTGGTGGAGCATCCCAGGGGTCAGAGCCTCACCTGACACTGGTACAGTGATGCTGTTACTGTTCTCGGATACAATCTCCTGTCCAGCGTCCCATCTCCAGTACTGACAGGTGTAGGAGCTGTTATTCCCCGTCTGTGTCGTGAGGTCCATCCAGGGCCCCCTGCTGGCAGCTGGCAGCTCTTCAGGGGTCTGATCCCCTCTGTGCTGGTTGAACCTGAACCCTGCAACCTCCTCGCCATGGGAGGATGAGCAGTTGAGGGTGACCTTCTCCCCGGGCAGGTACACAGGGAGCTTGGGATGCAGAGAGAGTTTGGGGGCCAGTGAAGGAGCTGCGATAGAGAAAGGGGTCAGTACAGAGGGGCAACCCCCCAGAGTCAAGAGAAGTCGATATGGGGAGTCCAGTGATCCCCCAGCTTAGGAAACACCCCACAGCAAACACCCCACAGGGCAGATGCCAGTTCCCAATCGGAGCGGAACAGCATCTCACAACTGGCAGAGCTGTGGGGGAACGGCTACAGCACCTAACCAAACAACCACCTCAAAACACAAACAGGCAAAATTCCTGGTGAGACTTTCGAGTGATTTAGAATCAGAAGTGCTGAACTTTGAACTGCCGGAAGTGTAAGGACAAGCCAGATGGAGAAAGAGCCCCAGAGTCTGACTGTTCAGCCCCCTGAGGTCGACCATCCAGTTGCCTGGTCTCTGTCGCTCTCCTTGCCATGGGATGCTGTGATGGCCAAAAGCATATCTGGGTTCCCAAAAGTAGAGGATCCATTCATGGAGGACAGGTCCATCAATGGCTCTTAGCCAAGATGGTCAGGGACACAACTCCATGCTTGGGGTGAAGCTGAACCTCTGACTACTTCAAGCCACAATGGAAGCCTGGGCTGAATCCTTCCATAACTGCCCTGTTCTGTACGCTCCCCCTGAAGCTCTGGTATGGGCCACCATTGGAGACAGGCTGCTGGGCTAGATGGACCAGAGACCAGCATGGCAGCTCTTATGTTCTGATACTGGTCCCTGCTATCACATGCTAAGAGCTGGGAGCGGAGCACGTCAGAGTAACAGACTCACCAGTGGTGAACTCAAGACCCGTTGGGGACATCCGCAGATTTGGCCAACAGGTTTACGGGACCGAGGAAGGCTCTGAAGAGAGACTGTAGTGACTGAGCCTAAAACAACAGCTCCCAGGGCTATGGAGCTCCCTCCCCCTAGTCCCAGGAGATGGCTGATGTGTCCAGAGGGAGACAACACCCAAGTTCATTTGCTACCACGCCATAGTTCCCTCCCTGGTCACTAACATTCCTTCCTCACCCAGAAATGTTTTTTCTGAGGAGCCTCAACTCTGGGTTCACCCACTTTTCATTTACTGATTTTCTCCATTTTCTTGCCCATTTCAGGGAAGGTCGATTGGTCTTTAAAGACCATCAGGTGATGCTCCTGGGACAAGACAGGTGTGAGCCTACAGCTAACCCAACAGGCCAACCTATGCTTGGTCTCCTTGGAGACAGTGAATTTAATAATTCCTTTGAGTTTCCAAGCAGCAGGACTGGGAACTGCAGGGAGATGCCTTGGGGGACATCAACGACTCTCTTGTGCTATTCTGTTCCCACCTTCTTTTGGAAGTTCAGCCAAAGACGGAGATCAACTGACCACAGCAAAGGTAAAGAATCCCCCATCCAAAGTGGAGTCTGCAGTCTGGTACAGATACAAATCTCCCAATATCAGACAGGATTCATCAGCTCTACAGACAGATTGCTCAGTCCATCGCAACGTACCGGTTGGTAGCCCACAACCCCTCCAGTCTGCAGGCCAGATATCTGGACAGCCATCGCCTGACCCAAGAGATGTAGATGGAAACATGACTCACCTGTCAGATGGATTGAGAGGGGGGCACTCGGCAGTGACTGGATCATTCTCACTGAGACACTGATCTCATAGCTGCAGGTGTAAGGGCCAGTAGCGTCCAAATCAGACTGACGGAGCTGGAGACGGGCACCCGGCTGTGAGACAATGACATTCCCCTGCTTCAGGAACTGGTACCTTTTAGCCACATGTCCCGGAGGGGCCGAGCATAGGATGGTAACAGGGCTCTTCCCCGGGGGATCAGATATCACAGAGATGGATGGAGCAAGGGGGAAATCTGTGAAGAGCAACAATAGGAGAAAAGAGGGGGTGTTAATGTACCGAGAGTGTGGAAACAACAGAGCGATTGGTGATGAGGAAGTGGGGTATAAAAGTCAAATCAAGGCATGGGCTGGGAGCCAGGACTCCTGGGTTCTATCCCTGGCTCTGAGAGGAGAGTGAATTTCAGTTTTTGAAAACCTGACACAAGTAGAAGGAGGAGAACCAGGTAGCGAAACTGAGCTGATGCCTTTGACAGCAGCTAGATTGCTGGTTGCGTCTGTGCGCCTGGGGGTTGGGGTGGTGGGGGAGAAATGCCATTGACCCCAGCTCAGCCAGCCCTAGGAAACAGATGCACCAGTCTCTAGGGCCAAGCAGGGATGGCTACGCTCCGAGATGGTCTCCCACCCAGACTCTGCTCCCCAGGACAGGCAGGTGTGTGCTTTCGGGATCCCCATCACAGCTGTGAGCCCCAGCTGAGCACCCCTGTTCTGAGCAGGGAGATCTGCAGTGATCTGCACCCTGATTTTATCGCTGAAGCGATATCTCCCTCCTGGGAGCCGAGCACCGGAGAGTAACATGCTCCCCGGGAAGATAGAGAGAATGTTTAGGGGCTAGAGAGACCATGAGGCCAGCTGCCCCCTGCAGCCCCAGGGGCTGTAAGAAAGCATCCTATGAGATGCTGGTTCAAACCGGGCTCCGTTAGGGCCTGATGAGGTGAAAAGGAAGAGGCCCCCGGCTTGCACTCCAGAGGCTGTGCTCATGCAACGTGGCAGGCCCAGTGCTTGTGGTGACACCACGCGGACAAAACATACAAAGTAAATAGCCTGAAATAGATCTTGTCATCATTGTTCTTACTTCGCCTAGTGGTGAATTTCAGTTATGAAGGTTGGAAATATTTCTTTGTTGCGTTGTGTGTGGGCAGCGAAATCGGTGTTTACCAACAAAAATCGAACACAGAACGGACTCCTGTTCCAAACTACATCTGCCAAGAGGCACAGTGCTCACCCCTCTAGTTGATCTGCTGCAATGCAACATGGGGGCTTAGTTCTGAAAGGAGGGCTGGCCAGGAAAGGAGGATGGGGCCATGAAACACCAGCACTGAAACTCCCATCAGGCACCACAGCCGCTCTGGGCAGATACAGGATACGAACAGAGCCAAAAATAAAGGATTTTGTTTTAAGAGGGAGGAACATGTCTCATTCTGATCCACAATCTTTAAATGAAACGTTCTGATGTGTCCACAGTGAATTTCAACCCTCCCCTCCCGTCCCATGCGAGGACTTTGGAGAACAGAGTGAGAATTCAAAGAGCCACGAGCACTGTAGAACAATGTGCCGTATCTGCAGGGAAAGGCCAGAAAGGACAGTCAGGAAGCTCCTTCAAGCCAGAATCAAACCAGCAACCTAACGCTTAGCCACGTTCTTGAAATCTATAGTCTGCCTCACCACCAGCACAGGTGCTAAAGGAACCTCTATAGCTCGACGTGTTTAGCTTAATCAAGGTGAGGGGGGATTTGATCATGGTCTATAAGTCCCTAACGTGATGATAGAAATCTGATACCGAAGGGGTCTTCAATCTGGCAGCCAAAGATCTAACAGGATCCAATGGATGAACGCTGAAACTAGAGAAATTCGGACTGGGAATAAGGTGGAAATTTTCAATAGGGAGGGGAATTCAGCATTGGAACAATGTACCCACAGTTGTGGTGGATTCTCCATCACTGGCCATTTTTAAAACAAAGGTGGGTGTTTCCCTAGAAGATCTGCTCTAGTTCAAACAGGAATTATGCTCGGGACATCTCATGGAGACAGGACTAGGTGATCACAGAGACCCTTCTGGTTTGATGATCTGTGGAATGGTTCTGGTTTGTTTGGGGAGGTTCATTGTTTTTTGGGGGTAGGTGGAGCGAAGGCAACAAGATCATCCAACAAGGGTAGGAGACCCTGGGGGTGGAAGTGAGGAGGCTAGTGACCCTCCCCACATATGAGGGGTTGGGGTCTCACATGTGATGCAGACGGGGACGGGAATCCCCTATTAGACAGCAGGAGAAAGGGGACTCACCCATCACTGGTACCGGGACGGGCTGGCTCCGTGTGGAGCAGATGTGCCGTCTGTCTCTCACTGACCAGTACTCACAGCTGTACGCCCCAGTCTTCCCCGTCTCAGCCGTCAGGACCAACAAAGGCCCCCCAGACAGGCCGGTGGTTTCTGTGTTGACCTGTTCCCCGCGCTGATTGTAGAACTGGTAGCTGGTCACTGCCTCCCCACCAGGGGCTAAACATCTGAGGGTGAGACGCTCCCCCGGGAAATACACAGGGTGCTGGGGGTCCACGATGATGGTGGGGGCTTGCAGGGAGGCTGAGGAACGGCAGAGAGATTCAGTGGAAGTTTCACTCCCCCAGCCAAGTGATGCCTCCAAGTTTCTGCCCCCCTTGGCTGAAGCTGGCAGCCCCTCGCAGCTGTCTGTTCCCTCCACAGAACAAGACACCCGGTGTCTGTCCCCCACAGGCCCTAGAGCTCTGGCTGCATCTCTCCTAGCCTCAAATGCATCCCTGTTCTCCCTGGGGATGGGGCAGGAGCCCCCATCACCTCTAGGGGGTTCTGGTTCCCACCTGGCCATGCCATATCTCACAGGATCCGCCAGGCATGGAGCAGCTCACTCAGCTCTGTGGGGCTGCTGAGACAGGACAAATGAGGGAAGTCAAAGTGAGTCTGGGGCTATGAGAGGAGATGGCAGCTAGGGAGAGAGACCTCCCTCCACAGAAGCCCCCAGACTCAAATCCCAGGCTACATCCCACCTTGCAACTAGAGCTGCTGAGATTTCTCATCTGGGGTCAGGGCTAGAGTCTGTTTCTGGGGTGCTCCATTTCAAGCAGCTTACAGGGGTCTGTTTCTAAGAGGGGGTGGCTCCCCCATCAGAGAATCTGGCACCTATAAGGCCTCTAGGGGACCTCAGAAAATGGAGCCCCCCACAAATCACCAGTCACTTTGGGAAGTCTTCCTGGGGCCCCCTGCACATCCCGAATCTTGGCCCTGAGTGGAGTAGAAACAGAGTGAGATGCACTCAGAGGTGGGGTGGGAGGGTCCCTGCACATGATGCCTGGGGCGGGTCACCACACACAATGCCTGGGACCCCACACTGAGAAGCCAGGCACAGAAGCAAATACTGGAATCAGTGTCCCTTGTCTGGTCCCATTCCCCACCCCACTGACCAGCTAGTTCCTCTGGGGCAGGATTAGAACTGGCAACCCCTACAGGTGAAAGGCCCCATGTCCCATTCTCTGACCCAACCAGCCAGACCCCCACCATGTGGCCAGACTGGAACTTGAAGTCTGCCCCATTAGGTGACCTCCTTTCATGGAGGGGACCCACCTGGACAGACAGCTGGGGTGTGTGTGTGGATCGGTCCCTCCTTACCTGCAGGTGACACCAGCCAGGGAAGGATCTGGAGAGAAGCTGAAGGAGAGAAGATGAGATATGGGCAGTGAGAGCCGCCCCAGGCTCAACATCTATTTCCTTAGGGGAGAGCGACAGGCAGTAGGTGAAAGAAAACGCCCGTCGGGGAAAGACCAGGAGCTCGATACTCCGGTAAAGCTCTAGGAAAGCAGCCACCTGGTGACTGATAGTCTATTTGCAGAGGCCCGAGGCTCACGGTTCATGCTCCCAGCACAGAAAGGCCCCGTGAGGAGACCCCACATGGCTGGGAAATGCCGGATGCCTGCCAGACTGCCACTGAATGGAGGCTGGAGATGGAGGCTGGGGGATGAGAGGCCCCAAGGAGCTGGAGGAGGAAGGAGAAGGTGAGACACATGAAGGGAAGGGGGGAAGGAGACACAGGGTGAAGGAGGAGTGCAGGGTCACTCACCCAGGAGATGGAGGAGCTCCATGCTGGGTGTAATAGGATGCTGCAGCCAGGTGAATCTGCTCTTTTAATGGGCTACATAAATAGCAAACCCGAGCTCTTACAAATATCTGTGACTGTCCGTTCCATGAGGCGAGACACTTCCCCAAATCTGAGTATCCGAGAGAGGAACCAGCTCCTGGGATGGGCCAGCTGGTGTCTGAAAGGAGGACGGAAGTGTGGTGACGATGCAGCCTCAAGATTTGCTGATCACTGGAGAACCCTGGTGTCTCGGATGGAGAAACCTGACGGACTAACAGAGGAGATGGAAGGAAAGAGTGAGAGAGGGAAAGGGGGACTGAGACAGAGGCAAAGAAACGGATGAAGAAACAGGCTGCTTCACAAATAGAGGAAATGAAAGGGAAAAAGAAAGAGAGTAAATAGATGAATGACACAGGAAGAGTGAGAAAAGGAAAGGGGGAATGAGACACTGACAAAAGGATGAGTGAAAAGGAAGAAGAAAAGACAGGGCCTGAAGAAGAGGAGAGATGCAGATGGAGAGATTGAAAGAGAAAGACACAGCAGGAGAAGTGCAGAAGGTCACTGGCCAAGAACAAGGAGGACGGTCAGAAACAGAATGATTGAATGAGACACAGCCAGAAGGAGGAGCAGAGAGGGCGACTGTGAGAGAAGGGGAGGGGCAGAGGGGGGGGATGAAAGTCAGACACGTGGAGGGAATGGGAACGTGTGAATGAGGAAGAGAGACAGAAGAATGGGGAAGATGAAAGGGAGGGTGGCAGGGTGAGGCAGGGAAAGAGGGCAATGGAGGGAAAGCGTGAATGAGGCAGGCACATCGCGATCCCTGCAGCACAGTGCCCCCTAGCACTACCCTGGGACACGGGGTCAGCGCTGACTGGGGGAGAGAGTGCCCCCTAGTGAGCCCCACTGTGATCCGTGCTGCACAGTGCCCCCTAGCCCTACCCTGGGACACGGGGGTCAGCACTGACTGGGGGGAGAATGCCCCCTAGTGAGCCCCACTGCGATCCCTGCAGCACAGAGCCCCCTAGCACTGCCCTGGGACACGGGGGTCAGCAGGGACTTGGGGTGGAGAGCGCCCCCTAGTGAGCCCCTCTGCGATTCCTACAGCACAGTGCCTCCTAGCACTGCGCTGGGACAAGGGGGTCAGCACTGACTGGGAGGGGATAGCGCCCCCTAGTGAGCCCCACCGTGATCCCTGCTGCACAGCATCCCCTAGCACTGCCCTGGGACACGGGGTCAGCACTGACTCAGGACATGTAACTGGACAGAACTGAATTAGACCTGCACTTCTTGCCCAGCTCGCTGGTTGCCGCTCTCAGGCAAATGCCGCATGGGCAGGGGTCACGGACGTGTCTCAGCCGGCAGCGTCACCCAGCAGCTGAGTCATGTTACTTTTTACAGGAATAGAGACTGGGCCAGTGACTGAGCTGAAAGAACAGAGACTGTTCAAGCTGACGTGGAGGTGGAGTTTGGCCTTATTTTGGTGCCTCTTTATTTATCCTTCTGTCTCTCTGTGTCCTGTCCCTCAACCTCTTCCTTCCTTTGTAGTACAGTTGATGAGGTGTCTACCCTCCTGAGTCCTCCGCCCCACATGCTCTCCCCCTTCCTCCTATTCCCCTACTGGGTCCCCATCTCACTCTCCAACTGTTGTCCTGTCTTCAGTGGTATCACGGCTAATTTGGGGTGTGACGGTAGAGCCTAGGGTGGCTTTGCAGCTGTTTGTGGGGAGCTCTTCCCAAGTGTGGGGGGCAGATTGGAGAAAAGACAAAGCGACGTTTCTGAAAATTTCACACGTCTGCCATGCAGGTTGGCATCATGGGCAGATGTGATTCGCTGGGCTAGAGGCAGGGTTGGGGCCTGTAATTAACAGAAAACTGAAGCAAAACAGAGACTAGGGAGGAAGCTAAGAGGATTTCATTGGAACTGGGAAATTTCCATCTTGAGCGGCCCAGAGAACCTGTGCCAGAGAGAAAGGGCAGCCAAGGAAAGGCCCCAGCTTCCTGGGGTTCGCTCTGATGCTGATGCTGAGATCCTGCTGACAGACTGCTCCCGTAAACACCCCCTCTGGATTCATCAGCCCTGGCACCCCCGGAGACCCCGATGTGCCCCAAATTCCCCAGCTCCAATCAGAGGTCCTTAACATTCTCCCAAATTTTCAAGCAAGCCCTTTTGTGTCCCAGCAGGGCTCTGGTGTCTGCCTCTGGCCAGGTTCTCAACATTACAGCCAAGGGGAGGGATGCATGTGCCACAAGCCCCTGGCTGGCTGATTAACTTGTCAGGGCCTCTTCCCGGACCCCAGACTGGCTAAAGAACCCCCAGAGTCATGGGGGTTTCTTGTGCTGAGTGGAAGCCAGTGGAATCAGCTCCCCCTTGCCATCCTGTGATGAACAGGGGTGGGGGCCAGTCTTTGGGAGCAGTACGTCTGCATTGACACAGCTACTCTACCTGGGTGTTCAGTAGCCAGGGCGGCTTTGCCAGTGATCAGCTGGGGCTGTTCCGGGTTGAAAGTCCCTTTAGGATTGAACACCGGGGTAATGAAACGTCGTGTCTTTAACTGTACAGCAAAGGGCAGCAGAAGTGACTGAGGGCATCACCAACAGCCGTGGTGGATTCTCCGTCACTGGCAAGTTTTAAATCAGGAGTCGGGGGGTTTCCTAGTAGTTCTGCTCCAGGGATTGTTTTAGGGAGGTGTTACATAGGGGCTTAGATGGGATGGTCACAGATTATGAAGCCAGAAAGGACCATTATGAGCAGCCCCATGGCTACGGAACTCATCTAGGATGGAGAAGACCAAGAGTCAACTGCTCGACACAGACCAGCGACCTGAAACTGGGTTCTCCACATCCCAGAGCAGGCCTGTGAAGAGAAATGTGGGGCCCCATACGTCACGTTCACTTGCGCTTCACTCTCTCCCCTATTACAGAGATTGGTGGTGGTGGTGGGGGGTTGCAATTTAAAACCGTGCTCCAGTTGTTTCATCTGCATGCGGCAAAGAAAAATATTTGACATTTCAAAACATTTCCCAGGCCGGGACAACCTTTCCCAGTGGCTCTAGAGGTGAGTTCAATTCCTGGCTGGGGGAAATGGATGCAAAGGGAAGGGAACTGTAAGAGTTTGGAAAGATCAACAAAAATATTTTGGAGGGGGACTGGGAATTTATAATCCACATAAATATCCACCCCCGGGGAGAATTGCAAAGTCCAGAAATGATAACAAAGAGCTGTCACTAAACATCACTTATTTCATAGCACATCTCAGGTGTGAACTTTTGCTCCTCAACTGTAGGAGAACCTTAGTTAGTGGCTGGGAATTTCTCTGGACTCGAAGGCGTCAAATAAATCAAGACTCTTGTTGTGCGGGTGTTACACTGGAGAGAGGCCGGAAGTGAGAAGAGATGAGAACTCCAGGGACGGGAAAGAGAGAGAAAGGCAGGAGGAAAAACAAAGAGTCAGTCACTGACCCAGAACAATGAGAACACTTTCAGTCACCATGGTGCCTTGAATAACCTGTGGTTTGAGGTTGTTTCCACTCAGTCAACTGTTCCATCTCTGCTCTAATAAAAAACAACAGCCGTTTCCCCCTTGGGCCGCATGGGGATGAAATGACCCCCGGCCCAGGGACCGCAGACACCTGCTCCTGGTTAGAGCTCCCCGCTGAGACACAGCGAGGCACAAAATAGCATGCCCTGCAAATGCGACCTACGTCTGCAACCGCAGGACTGAAGTGATGACCTTAGCTTACACTATGATGTCTTGCAACATAGGCTACTTAGCAGGTTGCGGGAGGGGTCTCAATGAGGCTCCAATATCTCACTGCAACACTAGAGGGTATTGGGTTGCAGAGGGCAGAGTGTAGCGCTGTAGGGGGCGCTCTCCCCTCACACCCAGTCCTGGCCCCCATGTCCTCATTCAGTGCTAGCGGGGAGCTGAGCAGGCTCCATGATTGCCCTGCTATAGTGTCTGCATGGGTGACCCAGGCAAAAAGGCGCAAAATGATTGTCTGCAGTTGCTTTCATGGAGGGAGAGAGGGACGACTGACGACAAGTATCCAAAACCACCTGCAACAATGTTTTTGCCCCATCAGGCATTCGGAGCTTAAACCATAATTCCAATGGACCGTGGAGACTGCGGGAACCATGGGATAGCTTTCCACAGTGCACCGCTCCATGAGTCTATGCTGCCATGATAGTGAAGACGCCCGCCACTGACTTACTGAGCTTAGTGTGGACATACTCAATCAACTGTATAAAATCGATTTCTAAAAGTCAACTTCTATAAAATTGACCTAATTTCATAGTGCAGACATACTCTGAGGCTGTCCCAGCTCCTCTTGCTCCAAGCCCCTTTTCCCTTATAGATAGACATTGTTTCTCTTTTTGAGCCCCATCCCTCTCCCTGAGCCCCCAGTTTACCGTGTAACTCCCGGGAGAGACTGTCACCCTCACATGTTTGGTTCCCTCTGGCGCTCACACAGGATTCAATTTCTCCAAGGACAGCGGAAGGAGGGTCTCGCCTGGAAGCAGCAACACACACACCTTGAGCCTCACGGGGCCAGGGGACTTTGGCTTGTACAGCTGTGCATACTGGATACACCCATCTAGCTGGGGGACCCGATCCAGGGAGAGCCAGCCAGTCTCCATCTCTGTGACAGCTGAGCAGTGCGCCAACACCAGCTATCCTGGGAGGGTTTCAAGGAGATCCCACGAATCCTGGGAGACTCCAGACTCCCAACCCAATGGCTAAATCTGGGTGGTCCCACTCACTCCAAGTGTGGCTGCTATTAGTGGATGGGTGGCTCTCTTCAAATTGCCCTGTTCACTCCCCCACAAGCTCTTGTATTGGCCACTGTTGGAGACAGGCTACTGGGCTAGATGGACCATGGTCTGACCAGTCTGACCGTTCTTAGGGCTGGTGGGGAAAGCCCTTTGGTGACCGAGAACTCAGCAACTCTGATTCCAAGGCAAAGAGCTGCCATTGTGATCAGGGCCGGCTTTAGCCAGTGCAAGGCTCGATTCGTGGGGCATGTACTCTCCTGTTTTTCTGCGCTGCGGCGGTGGTAGTGGGGTTGCAGGGCTTCTGCCGTGGGAGCGAGGCAGCTGCACTTGCCACTCTCGGGCCGGGGGCTGGGGCTGCAGGGCTCCGGCCGCGGTAGCAGGGCCGCTGGACTTGCCGCACTTGGCTGGGGGAGCTGGACTGTGGGGTTGCAGGGCTCTGGCCGGTGTAGCGGGGCCGCGGGACTTGCTGCCCTCCAGCCGGGAGAACGGGGCTGTTGGGTTGCGGGGCTCTGGCCGGAAGAGCGCTACCGTGGGGTTGCGGGGCTCTGGCCGGGAGAGCGCGGCTGTGGGGTTGCAGGGCTCTGGCTGTGGTAGCGGGGCCAGGGGACTTGCAGCGCTAGGCTGGGAGATCGGGACCGCGGGATTGCGGGGCTCTGGCCGGGGAAGTGCGACCGCAGGGTTGCGGAGCTCTGGCTGGGAGAGCGGGGCTGCAGGGCCTTGGGGCTCTGGCTAGAGTAGCAGGGACATGGGGCTCCGGCGGGAGAGCGGGGCTGTGGGGCTCCGGCGGGAGAGCAGGGCTGCGGGTTTGCAAGGCTCCGGTCGCGGTAGCGGGGCCACGGGACTTTCCACGCTCGGCCGGGGGAGCAGGACCGCGGGGTTGCGGGGGTCTAGCTGGGAGAGTGGGACCATGGGGTTGTGGGGTTCTGGCCGAGGTAGCTACGGGACTTGCCGCCCTCTGGCCTGGGGAGTGGGACCATGGGGTTGCGGGGCTCCGGCTGGGAGAGCAGGGCTGCGGGGTTGCGGGACTCTGGCCGGGGTAGCGGGGCTGTGAGGCTCTGGCCGGGGGAGCTGGGCCAAAAGGCAAAAGCTGACTTTAACATTATTTCAGTCTGTGTGTTACTTGACATTGTGAATTCATTGTCACCATAGAAGGGAAGGGCTCTGCGTAGATGGAAATTTGCCTGGGCACCGGTAGAAAATGTTCAGTAAAATTTGCTTTAAAAATTAAACTTGGCGCTTTGTCATCTTGTGTCATCATTTTTATTTCTTAGCTTTCAGCTATTTAAGTGAACTCTAAAACTTTCATACTGACTGTTTCCTCTCTGCCATTGTATCTCTCTAATCTCCTTCAGAACCATCATTGACTTTTTTTCCATTTTAATACTATCCCATAGTGTCAGAGACAGTGAGAAAAATAGCAAATAAAGGTACATGACTATTTTTCTATCTCTATAGAGAATGATAGATATACATGCATCTGTCTCACATAGAGAGATATGATGTATTCCCTGCAGCCAGGGCCAGCTTTAGGCAGTGCGGGGCCCAAATCGAACAGTTTCCACGGGCACCCAACAGGGATGACTAAAAAAAAAAAAAACACATGTAAAAAAACATGTGAGGCTTGTACTCACCAGGCGGTGCTCCGAGTCTTCGGCGGCACTTCAGCGACAGTCCTTCACTTGCTCCAGGTCCTCAGCGGCACTGAAGGACCCGCTGCCGAAGACCCAGAGCAAGCGAGGGACCCACCCCCGAAGTGCCATCGAAGACCCAGAGTGAACGAAGGACCCGCCACCAAAGTGCCACCAAAGACCCAGAGCGAGCGAAGGACCCACCGCTGAAGTGCCGCCGAAGACCCAGAGTGCTGCCAGGTGAGTAAAAATGAAAAAGGCGCCTCTAGCCAGGGAAGGGATTCTTACTGGGCCTGGGGCCCTCTTAGGCATGGGGCCTGATTCGGGGGAATTGGTGGAATAGGCCTAAAGCCGGCCCTGATTGTGATGATCTAGTCTGACCTCCTGTGTCACATAGACCAGAGACCTGCCCCACAATAATTCCCAGGGCAGATCTTTTAGGAAAATATCCCACCTTGATCTAGTAATTGTCACTGATGGAGAATCCACCACGAGACTCCGTAAGTCATTCCAACGGTTCATTATTCTCACGACTGAAATTTTCCCCTTCATTCTGGTCTCTATTTATCTTCCAGCCATTGGATTGTGTTAGACCTTCCACTGGTAGATTGACAAGCCCATTATCAAGTATGGGTTCCCCATATAGATACTTAAAGATGAGGCTCAAGCCAGCCCTTAACTTTCTCTTTGTTGAGCTACATGGACTGATCCTCTGGAGTCTATCACTGTCAGGCAGGATTTGAATCTCATGGCTGACCCCTCTCCAATTTACCTTTTTAGGGTTGCCAACTTTGTAATGTTTAAAAATTGGACACTTCGGCGATAGTACCGGAACCTCATCTGCCCACCCCCGAGGCTCCACTCCTGCCCCTTCTCCTCAGATCTCATCCCTGTCCCGTGTCTTCCTCCAATCCCTGCTCCTATCTCTTCCCTTCCCCCTGAGTCCAAACCTCCTGTTCACTCCTTTTTCCCCGTCCCTCCATTGCTCACTGCTTTTCCCCTCTTCCCCTCTCCCAGATTCACTTGCAGAGCCGGGGCTGGGAGCTGCAGCCACCTGATGCAAATAGGAGCTGGCTCTGGCTGAGTAGGGGCTGGCACGGGTGATTACTCGGTACCTCACCACTTGCAGTAACTGGGCTTTGGGTATCCATTCAGTAGATCTGACTGGATACCATCAAGTCGCCTTTTTGACTAGACTTTCTGGTAAAAAGCCAGACAGGTGGCCACTATGTGGTATTCCTGTGGCCGTCACACAAGAGCTGCTGCCACACCTGGTACTCAAGGTAAACTGGGCACTCGCCCTATGTCCTAGTGACGGATGCTTCATCGGTTATCACCTTCCCCATTCTCTCCGCCCAAGGTCCTGGCAGACGCTAACCCTGTGGTCCCCACCCCGGTACTACCCCTTCCCACCCACCAACTCACCCCCAATTCTGATCTAGGCCACAGGGCACCCAGTAGGAGGGGCTCATGGGGTTAACGAAACCCTTTGTCACAAGGCAGCAGAGAGAGTGAGTTGAGGTGCAGGGACTCTGTTGGGGAGCACAGGGACCCTCTGAAGAGGGGTGGCAGGGCTTTTGGGGGGCATCTCTACTGCACATTGAGGCTGAGTTCTGATTCAGCTGTGAAGCCAAGCTCTCCTTCTGTCCACACACAAATTAGCCTGACCCAGGTCCTAGGGCCCCACTGGGAGCATGGGTCAGAAGCCAAATCTCATGGCGATTTGGGTCCCAGCCCCGTCGCTTTGCAGTGCGGATGCAGCCCAAGGTCTGCATGTTAGCATGGCAGAGAGATCTGGGCCCAGCCCTGGGAGGTCCATGTTCGCGATGCAGGGCGGACGCTCACACATGGGCTTCTGCACACAGAGTCCACAAGCCCGGGTCCCATAGATGCCCTGGAGTGGGGGTGGGGAGCGGGGTCATCCCAGGGAAGGTGCTGCAGATAGAGCTTAATTAATTAACAGGACAATTCACCCCACAGCAAATCCGCCCCATTGCCTGCACTATGCCTGTGCCCATAACACAGCACAGCCGCCCTTTACCTACCCCCCAACACTGCTGTTCCTAGTACCTATTATACAGTATAGCCGCCCCTTCCCTACAAGCAGCAGGGTAATTCCTATGCTGACCCCTCCCTTATCCTGCTCCCCTCAGATCCCCCTCCCCAGCCAGCGCTGAGCATGGATCCCCCATCCAGAGCAGTGAGCAAAGGGCTCCCCCTGCTCATCACCTGCATGGCCTCTGAGGACACCAGTGAATGAAGGTTTCACTTCTACAAGGGTGGAGCTGAGCTCATTCCCGGGGACATGGGGTCAGAGATCAGCACCATGGATCCTGGCACCGGCTCTATGAAAGTTTCTGTTCTCAGCATCCCATCAGGCCATTTCCAAGAGTACCGGGGAATTCTCCTATGGGTATGAGGAGAATATTAGAGGGAAGTGGATCCCATTCCCTTGGAGCTGGGCTGTGAACGTCACTGTGACAGCAAAGGCTTCCCCAGGCTCCATTAAGGGTATGTCTACTCTTCACACCATGCCCGGCTCTCACTCATCCACACATAAATCAGTCTGACTCGGGTCAGCAAGCACACCTGAGTCCCAGGACCCTGCTGTGGGGGTGGCTCAGAGCCCAAGCCCCACTGTGATGCGGATTCAAGCCTGGTCCGTTGGCAGAGTGGCCACAGCTCAAGCCCCAGACCTGGCTCAGAAGGTCTGTGTGGTGCAGTGTGGATGTGTTAGCATGGCCCAGAAACCCAGGTGCGGCCATTGCAATCCTAGCAAGGAATGAGAAACACCAGCTCCACCAGACTAGGTCCCGCACATCTGTGTTCACAATGCAGTGGGGACATACCCTCAGATACACCCCCAAAGCACTGGGCAAGCTGCTTGTTGGGGGCAAAATCAGAGCCAGGCATCACCCCTGGGAGATGGAGCATGAGGCATGGAGGAGGCAGGGACAGAACCTGCCTCAGCAGAAACTCTCTGGCGGGACTTATGACCCAGGGTGCTGCTCCTGTGTCTAAGCCACAGAGGGCAGCACTGCAGCTGAGGGCAGCGCCTATGTTCTAGCAGCGGGTGCAAAATACCCCTCATTTGCTGGCGGCTCACCCGTCCCCTTCTCATCCCCAGCCTGGCCTCTGTGGATCACCCTGGCGGCCGGAGGCATCGGGGCCGCAGCTCTGCTGCCCCTGGTGCTTCTCCTCATCTGCCTTTGCAGGAGGAGGAAAGGTATTTCGGGGTGGGGGGGACAGGAGGAGGGGTGGAAGCTGTGTCTCCTACTTAGCAGCCCTGCATTGCTGCCAGCACCTGGATTCGGGTGTGGGAGAAGCTGGGACTGGAGAGCCGGGGCGGATCCCACAGGCCTTAGTTAAAATTCCTGGATTTTACCTAGTGCAGAGCTCAAAGCACATAAAAGTGTAAACCAGTATCAGATTACCCCTTCTGCAGACACAAGGGAGGAGGGGTGTGACGGGTTGGATCACAGAAACCCACTTGGGAACTGCCAAGTGATGTGCCAAGACTACTTCTTCCCCTGCTTTCCTTGCCAGCCTGGGACTCCAGCACCCTGTCTTGCTGAGCCAGACATGCCCTTCTGCTCCATCACAGATCAAGGATCTGAACCACGTGCCCCAAAGCTACAGTCTTAACTGAAAACAGCTTAAGAAGTGTTTCTGTCTTTAACACTCAGATGCCAAACTCCCAATGGGGTCTAAACCCCAAATAAATCCATTTTACCCTGTATAAAGCTTATGCAGGGTAAACTCAGAAATTGTTTGCCCTCTATAACACTGATAGAGAGATATGCACAGTTGTTTGCCCCCCCGCCCAGGTATAAATACATACTCTGGGTTAATTAATAAGTAAAAAGTGATTTTATTAAATACAGAAAGTAGGATTTAAGTGGTTCCAAGTAGTAACAGACAGAACAAAGTGAATTACCAAGCAAAATAAAATAAAAGACGCAAATCTATGTCTAAGAAAACTGAATACAAATAAAACCTCACCAGTTCCAGTAAGCTTCCTTTTACAGACTAGTCTCCTGCTAGTCTGGGTCCAGCAATCACTCACACCCCCTGTGGTTACTGTCCTTTGTTCCAGTTTCTTTCAGGTATCTTAGGGGGTAGAAAGGCTCTCTCTTTAGCCAGCTGAAGACAAAATGGAGGGGTCTCCCAGGGATTTAAATAGACTTTCTCTTGTGGGTGGAGACCCCCTTCTCTCTCCTATGCAAAGTCCAGCTCCAAGATGGATTTTTGGAATCACTTGGGCAAGCCACATGTCCATGCATGACTCCATTTTTACCAGCCAAGCCACATTCCCGTGAAAACTCAGCTGTGGATTGGCATCTTCAAGTTCATTGTTGGTTTAAGTGGTTTTTGACTGGGCACTTAATCTGCACTTTTCTGACGAAGCACACCAAATGCTTTACTAGGTTAGTTAAAATCAAGCAAGTACACAGCCAATATTCCTAACTTCAAGTACAAAAATGACACATGCGTACAAATGGGATTAGCAGATTCAGTAGATCATAACCTTTACAGAGATATGTTACGTGGCATATGTAGCATAAAACATATTCTAGTTATGTCACAGATACATTCATAAGCATATTCCATAAAGCCTTATGGGGGGCACCATCACAAAGGGCACTTTTCAGGGTCAATCAGCAGAAGGGAGCCTGGTGGGCACCCACCAGAGGATATGTTCCCTGGCCACCATCTCTGAGCCCTGCTCCTCTGAAAGCAGACTGGTGCCCCAACTTGGTCACTCATGCCTGGCCTGTCCCTCGGCTTCTGGACAGCCAGGGTGTTCCTGGTTCACCGGCTTCACCTTAGAGCACAGCTGTCCTGTACGCAAGGCGCTCGGCCATGTCTTCAGGGACACCGAACTGAAGGTTATTTCACGGGGCTAGATGTAAAGATGCAGAGAAAAGCAGGAATCAGAATTTGGAAACAGAAGGTGACAAGTGAAAGGACCCCATGAGATGCCAGCGAGACCTGCTGCTTGGGAACACGGTACTTCCTTGTTCTCTTCGGTATGTCTCACCCCAACAGCCGGCTTTGCGGCCTTGTCCGATCCGCAGAGTAGGGAGATCCCCCTTTCAGGTGGTGGGTTTCTCCCCCTACAGCCTCAGCGCACAATATCCTACATTGCTCTAAAATGGATCCCCTTTCAAAGGTCTTGCACTGAGCACAGCAATCCTGAGACTTTCGCTTTTGGCCGAGGCCCCAAGGTCCACGGGACCAAGCGCCCTCCTGTTTAATGGTTGTTTCCCCTTCTCCTCACAGGTGGTGTCACGGCAGAGACACAGTAAGTTGTCCCAATTCCAGAGGCTGATACACCCCTACCCCTCAGAAACTGACTCCGTCTGTCCCTGGCAGGGCTGTCTAAGCCTGCCCATCCCAACAGACTGGCGCCTCCCATAAGAATCTCATTGTTTGAGAGGGGCAAGGGGAACAGCCACCCCAGCCCTGCATCTGATCTGGGTAAATTTGCTAGGTCCCCAACTTCTAACCTATGGTCATGTAATCTGCGATACAACTCTGCCACCTAGTGTTATGGGGCATCTTCTCCCCTACGCCAAGGTGGTAGGAACTGCATTGAGAGTGACTAGGCTTGGCAGAATTTGGTTTTCATTTTTCTGTAATTTAAATGGATAATATCAGTGGTTATTTTTAAGCACCTCCCTGTCCCCTGCCACCCAATTTTTGCTCTTCAAATTGTCACAGTTGCAGGAAATTCTGAGCGGGGCTTAGACTCTAATTATTTAAGGACAGGAGACACTGAGATTCAAAAAAATCACAGCTTGCTAAACACTAAAACAAACTGCCAATGTCCCATGTCTAAATAGGCAAAGTAAATATCCTTAAAGCAAACTAATCAATTCCCAGGCAGCATTGTTCTTACTTTGCCTATTTGTAAATTTTGATCATCATCAATGGAAATACTTTTTAAATCTTGTTTGAGTGTGTACGGCAAAGTTGACCTTTGCTGATGTTGACCAAGGAAGATCTAATGCTCCCAAACCTACAAATGAAAGAGAACATGGAATGAATGAATGAGTTTGAGAGGAGATGAATGAGCGAGATGATGAATGAGCAACAGAATGAAAGAAAGACTAAAGGAGCGCATGAATTTATGAAGGAAGTAAGTAGAAGAGCTGATTGGGAGACAGAGAAGAAAGGGGTGTGTGAAAGAGGGAACCAAAAAGAACAGAAAAGTGATTATGAGAAAGAAAGAAAGAATAAATGAAAAAAAAGAGGAGATGAGAGAGATGGAATAAAAGAAGGAAGGAAGGAAGGAACAAAGGAGAATGAATGATTGGGTTTGCAAAGAGATGAATGAGAAAGAAAGATGAATGAATGAATGAGAAGGAATGGCTGAATGAAAAAAAAGCTAAAGTAACCTTGACCCAACCACCTGCTTTATCTTCAGTGCCATTCCCCAAATGACCTTAAATCTTCCTGCCCTGGGATCAGAACCCCAGTCCTGCTCAGCAGTCCATAAAGTATAAGCTTTATACAGAGTAAAACAGATTTATTTGGAATTGGGATCCCATTGGGAGCTGGGTGCTGGAGACAGGAGCATTTCTTAAGCTGTTTTCAGTTAAGTCTGCATCTTTGGGGCATGTGGTTCAGACCCTGGATCTGTGCTGGAGCAGACTGGCATGTCTGACTGAACAAGGCAGGGTACTGGAGGCCCAAACTGACAGAAAAAATGGGCTCAATGGTAGTCTCAGCACATCAGGTGACTGTCCCAAGGGAAGAGGGTCTCTGTGAGCAAGCCCGTCACAACACCTAAGAACCTTACTGTGAATGTGCTGCTCCAACCCTAAGACAAGGTGTATTTGTCATTATCTGAAGCAAAACTAAACTAATTTATACTTATTTCAGAACAATACCAAACTACACTTTTTAAGGTGCTAACTCAAATCTACATCAGTGGTTTTCAACCTTTCCCCACCCCATTTGTAAACCCCTCTTCTTAGCTTATGCATAAAGTGCCTCATGTAGCAGGTGACCAGGATTCATCACCAGATTTGGTCTGCTGGTTGGAGGATTAGTTTCCCCAGCCTGGGTATGGATGGGGAGGGTGACATGAACGTGGAGTCCTAAAGCATTTCAAATGGAGATGTGGACCACTTTGGAAATCTTAGTCTATGGACCCCTAGGGGTCTGCAGACCACAGGTTGAAAACCACTGCTTTACATAATGCATGTCCAATTCTTAAAGGAGTAAAGCAAGTTTAGTTTAAATAAGCAAGTAACTACTGCAGATATTTTAAGTTTTCCCATTTCCCACATGCATATACCTGCCCGTTGCAGCCCTCCAACAAACGCCAGTTCAAACCCATCACCAATCACAACTCCTTATGAGTGCAAGAAGGCAGTGTCAGGTCTCGACCCATCTCCAAGTGTCCCCATTGGTGGCAGGCTCAGCAGAAAGCCTGAGTGCTGAAAGCTCAGGGCAGACTGAAATCTTGCTGTGGCTAGAAGACATCTGGTGAGGGCTGGGTAGGGCAGAGAGACGAACTTTCCTGGAATCTCCCAGGAATTAAAGGTAATTTTAAATTAAAGATGGTCATGTGATGAAACCTCCAGTGATACGTGCAACCAAAACTGGCAACCCTAGTATGGGTGAGGAGGGGAAGAGGACCCAACCCTGTCCCCAGTGGTGCAGGTAGAAATCATTTCTGACTGGTAAGCTGCACCAGCTAAATGGAGGGGGATGTGACCGCTCCGCCTCACGTGACCCCTCCCCGTGACTTCTCATGTCCCACCCCCAGCCCAGGGCCCCAGGCACTCCCTCTCCCCTCCCACCCCATGTTACCTGGCGTGCTCTGTCCTCCCATTGTGCTGGAGACTTCTGAACCACCAGGCTCTCCTGGGAACCATAGAGGTGAGAGGAGCAGAACCCCATGCCGGCAGCTTCTCTGGCATGGCTGTACCACCCGCAGCCCTCCCACGCAGTTGCATCTCCTGAGTCCTGTCTGGGGTCTGTACAGCAAACCCGCTGGAGGACAGGGCTGAGGGGGGACACAGGGCTGACAGCAGTACAGCTGTGCCAGAGGAGCTGCCAGTGTGGGGTTCTGCTCCTTTCACCACTGTGGCTCCCGGGAGAGCCCTGAACCTGGGAACTGCAGCGGGGAAAGGAGCAGAACTTTGGGCAGCCCCATGAAGGCTACCTACAGACTGCAGACAGGAGATGCTGACACAGCTGCATAGACGGGCTGGGGGTGATACAGCTGCACTGGAGGAGCTGCTGGTGTGGGGCTGCCAGGCGGCCCCACGTTCTGCTCCTCCTGTGTCTTTCTGAAAGTCTCTGGTACACCGTAATGGCTATAAATAGCTCATGGTACGGTGTACCAGGCTGCACCACCCTACTTCCACCACTGCCTGCCCCCTGGACCATCCTTCTTCTCTCCTCCGAGGTGTGAATTCTGATTGGCCTTCTGCCCTTCACAGTGTCCCAGATCCGGCCACTTTTCTCAAGGAGCCCCTCAGACTCATCCCCCCCGGCTTGCAGCCAACTCTACACTGCATGTGGAGCAGGGATAGGGTCAGGAGTGTCTTGTTTTGGGGCGCTTCATTTGCAGCTCCTTAAAGGGGCCTAGTTTTAAGGGAACCCAGCCCCTCTATGTCCTCCAGGGTACCCCAGAGAACCCCATCCCCCACAAATCACCAATCACTTTGGGAAGTTTTGCCCAGGGCCCCATGCGGGTCCCATATCTGGGACCTGAGCAGAGCATAAACAGAATGAGATGCATTCAGAGGTGAGGATGAAGGGAGATCCCACAATAAGAAGCTAGGCACACGAGGGCATACTGGTACCAGTGTCTGCTGTCTGGTCCTATTCCCCACCCCCCTGAGTCAGCCAGTCCCTCTGCTGTGGGAAAGGAGACAGCATACCCTAGAAGTGAAAGGCCCCATGCTCCCCTGAGCCAAGCAATTTAGGGATAGGTGGGCCCAGGAGTACGAGGCTCAACATCTATTTCCCTAGGGCAGAGTGACAGACAGGAGGTGGAAGGAAACGAGCGTTGGGGAAAGACCAGGCGCTTGATACTTGAGTAAAGGCCTAGGAAAGTAGCCATTTGGTGACTGTGGAAGAAACAAACTCCACTCTCAGGTTGGAAGCAACAAAATCAGAGACAGCTTTATTCAGGACATGCAATTGCAAGGGAAGAACACAGCTGACAGAGAGCATCTCTGCCTCAGTTTCTCCAAAGGACAAGCAAAATCACACAAGCATTTATACCTCCTTGTGACGTGCATTAATTAAAAACATCTGCACTTTATTTAGGCTATTTGCTATCTATTTCAGTATTTTCTCACTTTCTCGTCTCAAACATCGTTATCTCAAGGCTAGGTCATACTGACTAGTCTGCTGTTTTCCACTCGCTTCTGACATGGGCCCTGCTTCTACATGTCTCGCGATATTAGGCTAAGACTTGACAGGACAGTTGCTCTGTCTCTGACACTTAAATGGCTGCACTTAAGCCCTCTCTTTCTTTCCCTGCTTCCACACTCCCCGCTTTTGTGCTTCCTTTAGCACAACTAACGTTCTTAAACCTCCAACTGCATCAAGCCTTGTATTTCTGTTTCTAGCTCAGGAGAATCAGAATCAACCCTATAAGTCTTAACTGGATATAAGGATAATGCATGATTAGTGTGAACACGAAAGGCATTTTTTTTTTAGCACATCCCTTACAATAACATATTCCTAGACTAAACAAACGCAATACAAACATTAATGTCCTGATTGTAATAATATGCCGGGGTTGTTTCATTGTCTTCATTACGTAGCACATTACATTATAATCAGCACACAAAGTAGACACTCTATAGGCTGTATGAAAAGCATGTTTTTCAATTTGATAGCTATTCTGAAGCACATGGAATTGACCCTGTAAGTCAGAAATTTTCCAAACCTCCAGTAGGAGTGACCATAAATTTTGAAACCGGTTGTCACGGACTCACAGATCGTGCCCACTCTTGGCCCTGTGCGGTCCGTGGGGGGTGCCCCTTTCAGTGCGACAGCCCTTCTCGGGGGTCCACTCTCTCTCGGGGTTCAGGCCTCCCTCCACTCGGAGCCGCACTCTCTGAGCCTTAGCACGTCTGTCTCGCATGGGCCCCTCTGGGAGTCCACACACTCTGGACCCCTGGGCTCTTCACCCCGGAAGTGGCTGATGCAACCCTGTTCTCCAGGCCAGAGTGACTCTCAGCCAGCATAAAACAGAGGTTTATTGAGAGTTGAACACAGCACAGGAACTCTCAGGGCCTCAGGCCTGGCCTTCTCACAATAACAGCACATCCCAGTCCCCTGCACCCAGGTGGCTCTGCCTGCTTCCCCTCGCCAGCCGAGCCCCCCTGCTTCCCCGTGGGTCTCTGATATCCCCCGCCTCAAGCCCGCCTCAGTCCATTGTCTTCTCTCCAGGTAAACAGGGTCGTAAACAGGAAGGCCTGAGTCCCCTTTCCTCGCAGCTCTCCTCTGGCTTGGAACGGCTGGTCAGTCACGGGCCTCTCTCTGCAGCCCATTGTCCTCCCACTGGCCAGACCGGTTGTGTCTCCTGGCTGGGGTCCCGAGTCCCTCTCCGGTTCCTCTGTACAACAAACTCCCTCCCCCCTCACCTCGTTAACCAGTAACACCCAGGTACATTGAGTCCCACCCCCTGTGCATGCAAACCCTGGAAAAGAAAAAACCCAGAAACCCCCACTTTGTCACAACCGGTCGCGGTATCAAAGTGGTTCAGTTAAAGAAATCTGATACCTTAAGGTCTAATTTTAGGCTTTTCTGCTGGCCAATAAACATATGTGATTTCCTGTGGCGTGGTGTGATTTAAAATGCATATTGTGGCAAATTGCCGGCCCTATTATGATGAGTCTCGTGCTTTCTCTTCTTTGGGAGGGGGTCAGGGCCCATTTCTTGCCCCTGAATTGGAATATTAACTGCCCACTAGTGTCCTAGAGGAGGGAGTGGAGAGGGAGGGACCTGGGCCCGCCCTCTACTCCAGGTCCAGCCCAGGGGCCCTCAGGATAGTGGTAAACCACTTGAACTGACTTCCTTCCCTGAGCTACTTCCCTCTCCTGCCCTTCAGCTTGTGGGGCTTCCTGCCCTTCCTCTGCACAAGCCAGGGTCCCTTTACTTGGGTCTTGGACTTCTTTAGCCCACCACAGCACTTCTCAAATTGTCCTTTGCTTCCCTTCAAACTGTTACTCGCGCTCCACACACAATCCTCTCTGCTCCGACCTCCAAACTGTTCTCTGCTCAACACCAATCCTCTCTGCTTCACTTCCTCCAAACTGTTCTCTGCTCCAACACCAATCCTCTCTGCTCCGACTCCTCCAAACTGTTCTCTGCTCCAACACCAATCCTCTCTGCTCCGACTCCTCCAAACTGTTCTCTGCTCCAACACCAATCCTCTCTGCTCCAACTCCCACCCTGTCTGATTGAAGTAGGGTTTTTTTATCATGTAACTGATTGCAGGTGCTCTAATTGGCATCAGGTGCTCTAGTTAATCTATAGCAAACTTTCTTACCCTTACAGGGAATAAGGCTCCCTTCTAACCGTCTCCTGCTGCCCTCTGGCCATGCTGTATCACAATATCTAGGAAAGTGGTGGCTTTAACATATACACAGCTATCATTAGCTTGGAACAGCAACTGTCCTGTCAGGGTGGTTCCTTGTCCCATACCTTCCCAATAAACTTTGTCAAACACTGTGACAACTTCCCCTTGCTTCAATTTCCTTAAGCACTGAAGCTGCGGGGGTTCTAAGGGTCATAATATCCACTGATTCCCTGTTCCAATCCAAATATCGGGTATTATTCCAGGAGCAAATTGGCTAGGTGGATGAGGCTCGATATCTATTTCCCTAGGGGAGAGTGACAGACAGTAGGTGGAAGGAAACAAGCGTCGGGGAAAGACCAGGAGCTCGATACTCGAGTAAAGCCCTAGGAAAGCAGCCACCAGGTGACCGAGAGTCTATTTGCAGAAGCCCGAGGCTCAGCGTTCATGCTCTCTGCACAGAAAGGCCCCATTAGCTGATCCTGCACAGCAGGGAAATGCTAGACGCCCCCCAGACTGCCGCTGAATGGAAGCTGGAGATGGAGTCTGGGGGACGAGAGACCCTGAGGATCTGGAGGTGGTGAGATGCATGCAGGGAAGTGGGGAAAGAGACACAGGCTGAAAGAGGAGTGCAGGGTCGCTCACCCAGGAGATGGAGGAGCTCCATGCTGCGTGTAACAGGATGCTGCTGCTGGGTGAATCTGTTCCTTGAATGGGCTACATAAATAGCAAACCCAAGCTCTTACAAATATCTGTGACCATCTGTCCCATGGAGCAAGACACTTCCTCAAAGTCTGCACCTCTGAGAGAGGAACTAGCTCCTGGGATGGGCCAGCCAGTCTCTGAAAGGAGCACGAATGGGTGGTGACGATGCAGCCTCAAGACCTGCCTGGGCTGACAAAGCAGAGGGGATCAGTGAAGGAGCCCTGGAGATACAGGGTGTGATGCAGTAGGGACGGTCTGCATGGGGGATGGGAGAGCAGGGGATGACTTTAGGTGAGGGACAGGACCTGAGCCTGTAACCTGAGCCAGGAAGGGGGGTGGGGGGAGTCAACATCTTTGCCCGGGAAACTGGACATAGGGAGAGGGGGAGAGAAGGAGGGGAGAGAGCCTGCTGGAGAGGTTTTGGTTTCAGTTTGGGGCTGGCTGGGAAGAGGCAGGGAACCCCATGTCTGGGGTCTAAGATCCTTGCCCCCAAGAGGGACCTGACTGAGGGGTCCTGGTTGTACCTACAAGCCCTGCTTGGGACTGTGTTCCTGTTGTCTAATAAACCTGTTTTACTGGCTGGCTGAGAGTCAAGGTGAATCGCAGGAAGTGGGGGTTGCAGGCCCGGACTCCCTCACACTCCGTGACACAGGGTAACCAGGTAACAGCTCCCCACTCCATCCATAACCTTGGCTGGGTACCGGGACACCAGTGCTGCACAAGGGGTGCTGCCCCAGTACTCAACCCGTGCTCCTTGCTCTGCAGGGCTATGGGGCCAGCACTGGGGCATGGTCATCAGCACTGACTGGGAAGGGAGAGTGACTCCTACTCAACCCCCACAGTGATTCCTGCAGCACAGTGCCCCATAGCATTGCACTGGGACATGGGGGTCAGCACTGACCAGGAGGGGAGAACCCCCTGCTGGGCCCCCAACACAGTCCCTGCAGTACAGCATCCCCTGGCCCATACCAGTGTCCCAGGGTCAGACCCAGCTCAGAACATGTAGCGGCAGAGAGACAGAATTAGACTTGGACTTCCCACCCCAGCCCTGCGGTCGCTGCTCTCAGACGAATGCAGCGTGGGCAGGGGTGGCGGACTTGTCTCAGCCGGCAGCATCACACAGGAGCTGGGCTGTAGGGTCCATCATGCTGGGGCGTTTCATCCTCACACAGCCCAATGGAGAAGTGGCTGTTACTTTTTAAAGGAATGGAGATGGTGCTGAGCCTCATGCCAGAGACTGTTCAAAGTGACACGGAGATGGAGATTGGCCTAATTCTGGGTGAGTGCAGGCCTCTTTATTTAGCCCATTGTCACTCTATCTCTTCTGTCCCTCAACCTCTTCCTTCCTTTCTAGTACAATGACCGAGGTGACTCTCCTCCTGTGCTCTCTGCAGGGTCAGCTCTAGGTTTTTTACCACTCCAAGCAAAAAAAATTTTGGCTGCCTCCCATCCCAGCCCTTGGCTCCCCCCACATGCTCCTGGTGCCCCAGCCCTGGGCTCCTCCCCCCCTCCACACCCCCTGCTGCCCCAGTGCTAGGTTTCCCCTTTCACCCCACCAGTGCCCTCCCCCACCCCCTTCCGCCCCAGCCCTGGGTTCCCCTCTCCCCCCCAGGACCCCTCACATACCTCCTGCTGCCAGCCCTGGCCTCTCCTCCCCGCCCCACCTGCACCCTCCTTCTGCTGCAGCCCTGGGTCATGGTAACTCGCTCCATGGCAGGTCTTCAGCAGGAATTTTGGATGTGCACAGAACACGGACAGGATTGGTTCCCATATGGTACAGAACTGCAGTACAGTGGAACAATTTTCAGCTTGTGTGACGGAGGCTATCTGGATGCAGATTATAAGACGTCCTCCATGAATGAGGAAAGTTGAGGTTCCTTTATTATTCTTTTGTTGTAAGAGAGCTTACAATAATATGACTCAGAAATTTGCATGTGGAACGGTACCAAATAGAGCGAGCGCCAGAACAGTGTACTGCATGTGGCCAAAACGAGTGGATCAATCTTAGTCCTTCAAACCTAAAATGTCCAGGTTGATCAGAAATGAGGCAGCAGAAAGCCTGGCAAACTGCAAGTCTGTAATCCACAGAATACTAAGAACTCTGCCCCTCCATGTAGTTTTGTTCCAACCGTGTCTTCTCTATGGGGATTTGCCAAATTACACCCTAAGCAAGTGATCCTGTCTTCCTTTTCCTAAACAAACCAAAAGCAGGTGGCTCGTCTTGGAAGAATAGCTAAGTGCAGTCCTAATAACCACTGGGAAGCATTTCTTGCTCAGTTTTATCCTATTTTTATTACAGGCAAGCGTTAGCTAAGTGGATCAGTATGATTTGCATTTGGGAAAATATGAAAATATCAACCCATCACCAGTAAGCAAGCTGCCCACAACTAGGAGCTTAGAAGCACTCCTGAAATTTCGAACAGGGATGTTAAATCTGGCCGCGCCAAGCCGGATAGTTCTGGTGGATGGTGTGTGGGCGTCGAGGGCCGAGGGCTGTGGGAATCTCCGCGGTGGCCACTAGCGCCATGGAGCATCTGGCGGGCATGTATGCAGCGCGTGCCTTGGCGTCTGCGGCTAGTAGCCAGATCAGCGCTGTTCCCAGCGTCTCACTGTATGCAGTGGCATGGTAGGGGGGTGGGGTTGGAGAAGGGGCTAGGGGGGGTCAGGGCAGGGAGAAGGGGGGTTAGATGGGTCAGATGTTTGGGGTCTGGGTCGGGGGCAGTTCAGGGGACAGGCAGCAGTTGGATAGGCATGGGAGTCCAGGGGTTTTGTTACGGGACACAATAGGGGGGTCCCGGTCGTGGGGGAGAAGTTGGGGGGTCTCAGGAGGGGAACAAGGAGAGGGAAGCTTAGATAGGGATGGGGTCCCAAGGGGCAGTAGGGCAGGGGGTCCCGGGATGCGAGGCAATTCATGAGGATTTCAAGGTAAGAGCAGCGGCTGCGCTTAGTAGGGTGTGTCTGAAGCCAGAGAGTAGCCTTACCGGGGGTAGTAGGGGCAGGAGTCCCAGAGGGGGGTCAGGGACAGGAGCACGGCGCTTACGAGAGGGAAGTGGGGAGATACCTTGAGGGGCAGTTAGGGGCAGGGGTCCCGGAGGGGGTGATCAGGGGACAAGGAGCGGGAGGGGGGTTCGATGGGTTGGGGTTTCTCTGGGGGCAGTCAGAGGGAGTGGATGGTGGCAGGGTGGGGCTTCCCTCCCCGTGGAGTGTCCTGTTTTTTGAATGTTAAAATACGGTCTCCCTGCCATCCACAATGCAACTCTCCACTCAGCAGGCTGCAGCATGACATCCCCCTCCTTCCTTTCTAGTTGGTAGTGGCCAAGGGAATGCTGGGAAATGTAGTTCTTTCCCTGCTCCAGAGCTGGCTGTATAGGCAAGGAGCTAACCAAGGAACTACAGCTCCCAGAGCCCCCTATTGGTTCTCAGCTCCCAGGCTGGATCCCTGCCGCCTCTGCAAATGGGCTGCCCCAAGCACGTGCTTGCTTTGCTGGTGCCTAGAGGCACCCGTGGTTCTGTGGCCCAAACACCTTCCCCTTCCTCCTGTCCCCCTACTGAGTTCCCATCCTACTCTCCGGCTATTTTCCTGTTTTCAGCAACATCACGGATAATTTTGGGTGTGAGGGTGGAGACCAAGGTCGCTTCATGGCTGTTTCTGGGGCGCTCCTCCCAAGCATGGGGGCAGGCTGGAGAAAGCACAAAAGGCCTTCTCTGAAAATGTCACGTGGGCCATGTGGATTGGCATTGTGGGCAGATACGACGCACTGGGCTAGAGGCAGGGTCGGGGCCTGTAATGTTAAGGCAGCCAGGCAAGCAGGGAAATGGAAGGAAAACAGAGATGGGGAGACAGTTAAGAGGGTTTAAATGGAGCTGGAAAATTTCCTTCCTGAGCTGTCCCTGAGCACACGTGCTAGAGAGAAAGGACAGCCATGGAAAGGCCCCGACTTCCCGGGGTGAGCTCTGATGCTGCTGCCTAGATGTTCATAGAGTTTTCTTCCCTTACATAGCCACAAGGTGGGTGAGGAAATATCTTGTTGGTGAAAGATGCTGGGCCAATAAAACCTATCACCACACCTACCTTGAGAGGGGCAGGGGCAGAGACAGAGGGGTGCTATGGGGTGTTTGTCCCCCTTTTCCATCCCCCTCTTGAAAATTGTTTCCAGTTGAGATTCAGGAGCCAAAGAGTCTCTGTGGAAGGATGTTCCCTGATGGTTTTTTCAACCGGTTGAACTTCCGTTGTCTTCCCTTCCTGCCTCATGACTTTGCTTACAGCTTAAATGGAAATTAAGCAAACAAATGCTCCTTTGTTCGAGATAGACCTGTTTTCGGACTTCTGCCTGGGCAGGGTGTGGGGTTTGGAACATGTGGAACCTCATACAGGGAAATCTTATAACTTCACACACAATGTTGCCACACATTTTATGTGGACAACATTGACCAGCAAATTATGAGGTTCCTGACCCCTTTCAAAGATCTCCCAGGTTTCATTTCTCTCAGACACCATCCACGGCCCATGTGCTCCTGTCCTCAGCCTAAAGAATAAGCCCTTGACTGGCTCCGAGCCCGCTGAAGCAGAGTATCTCAGCTGGATGTGCTCCTCTTTTATGGATTTGGGACTTTTGGACGTCCAGCTCAATGTGGGGGTTGGTGGTGGTCGGCCAAGTGAGGTTGGCTGGGAGCCTACTGTGAAAGGTGAGTGAGGTCAGCTGCAAAGGGCAGGAAAGGAAAGCAAATGTCAAGGAAATGCTGGGAAGAACTACATGTCTACATCCCCGATTCCACACCCCCTGGGCTATGCGAAGCAGCCAGCATGATGGCAGGGCGGATGATCTGGGACAGGGTTTTTTGGTACCCAGAACAACTGGAGGGGACCTGATCTCAGCTGGGGTCTGTGCAGTGCCTGATACAATAAGGGGGAAGCCCTGAACTCAGTCAGGTCTGGGTAGCACCTGGTATGGGGGGGTGGGGGATTCCTGATCAAGGTCTGTGCAATATGTAGCATTAAGGAGTGGAGGTCTGATCTCGGTGGGGATCTGGGCAGCATTCAGTGTTCTTGGTGGGGCCCTCATCTTGGTCACGGCCTCCAGGTGCTGCCTTAAGAAGCTAATTAATTAATAATAATATTGACAATAAACAGTATAGTACAGGTTCCCATCCCACCCTAGCCCTGAAGTCTGCCGGGTCATCCCAAGAGCTCCAGGGTGATGCTTTCAGCCTGATCCAAGCAATGATTCCCTGAGCCTCTTCATGGGCAAATCCCAGCTGCTAATTGTGCAATTCCATAGCACTATAGCCTGAAGCCCACATCCATGCCATTCCCATAGCACACCCTCGCCAACCTTTTCAGGTATTTGCGGCCAATCCCCTCCATTACTCTCTTGTCTCTCTACTTCCTGCCTGATCCCCAGGCCCGCTCTGAACAGCCTCCCATTTGAGATGTCCAAAAGGCTACCAGTATGTTAGGAACTGTTCGGAAAAGGATAAGAAAAGGAGACAGGATGATCATATTATATAAATTCATGGTATGCCCACAGGGCCAGCGTTTCCATTTAGGTGACCTAGGCAGTCGCCTAGGGCGCTAGGATTTGAGGGGGTGACATTTTGCCACCCTCGGCGGCAGTTCAGCGGAGGGGGGTCCTTCCGTGCTCTGGGTCTTCGGCGGCAATTCTGCGGCGGGTCCTTCACTCGCTCCGGGACCCGCCGCCAAAGTGCCCAGAAGACCGGGAGCACGGAAGGATCCCTGCCTAGGGCGCCAAAAACCCTGGCGCCGCTCCAGTATGCCCACCCCTTGAATGGAAGACATGAGCAAGGTTTCTGAAATCAGGGATGGTGTGTAGAAGGGGAGTGAGGAAATGTTATTTACCCTTTCCCATGACACAAAAGCCAGGGGTGACTCGAGGAAATGAAGAGGCAGTAGGTTTAGTTCAAACAAGAGGAAGTACTTGTTTGTATTAAATGGGGCATGGGGATTCATGCTGACTCGTACAGGACAGCGCCTCCTACTGAGCCTCCTATCCACTCTCTGCAGCACAGCGCCCCTAGCACCGAATGAGGACATGGGGCCAGGACTGGGTGTGAGGGGAGAGCGCCCCCTACAGCGCTACACTCTGCCCTCTGCAACCCAATACCCTCTAGTGTTGCAGTGAGATATTGGAGCCTCATTGAGACCCCTCTCCCAACCTGCACAGTAGCCTGTGTTCCAAGACATCCTAGTTTAAGCTAAGGTCGTCACTTCAGTCTAGTGGTTGCAGGTCGAAGCCATACGTCACGTTTGCAGCATGTGCTATTTTGTGCCCCGCCGTGTCTCAGCGGGGAGCGCTAACCAGGAGCATGAGTGTGCGGTCCCTGGGGCTGGGACCATTTCATCCCCACGTGGTCTGAGGGGGAAGAAGCTGTTGCTTTTTTTATGAGTGCTGAGACAGGGCAGTAAGCTGAGTGCAAAGAACAACCTCAAGCCACAGGTTATTTAAGCTGCCGCGGGGACTGAACATGTTATAATTGTTCTGGGTCAGTGGCTGACTCTCTGTTTATTCCCCTGCCTTTCTCTTTCTTTCCCATCCCTGGAGTTCTCATCTCTTCTTACTTCTGGCCTCTCTCCAGTGTCATCCCTGCGCAACAAGGATCCTGATTTATTTAACTCCTTTGACTCCAGTGAGATCAACAGCAGCTAACTAGGGTTCTGATAAAGTTGAGGAGCAAATGTCCAAACCTGAGATGCGCTACGAAATAAGTGACGTTTAGTGACAGCCCTTTGTTGTCGTTTCTGGACTTCTCAACACACTCCCAGGGGAGTGGGATCTATATGGATTATAAATCCCCAGTCCCCCTCCAAAATATTTTTGTTGATCTTTCCAAACTCTTGCGCTTCCCTGCCCCTTGCCTCCATTTCCCCCTGCCAGGAACTGAACCCACATCTAGAGCCACTGGGAAAGGGTTGTCCCAGCCTGGGAAATGTTTTGAGATTTCAAATATTTTTCTTTGGTGCATTGGGATGAAACAATTGGGGCACAGTTTTGAACTGCCCCCCCAATGTCTATAACAGGGGAGAAAGTGAGGACCAAGTTAATATGATGTACGGGGCCCCACATTTCTCTTCACAGGCCTGCTCTGGGATGTGGAGAACCCAGTTTCAGGTCGCTGGTCTGTGTTGAGCAGTTGACTCTTGGTCTTCTCCATCCTAGATGAGATCCATAGCCATGGTCCTGCTCATAATGGCCCCTTCTGGCTTCATAATCTGTGATCATCCCATCTGAGCCCCTGTGTAACACCTCCCTAAAACAATCCCTAGAGCAGAACTACTAGGAAACCCCCCAACTCCTGATTTAAAACTTGCCAGTGATGGAAAATCCACCATGACTGTTGGTGATTCCTCAGTCAGGGCCTGCTAATGCTGCCCTTTGCTTTACAGTTAAAGACACGACATTTCATTACCCTGGTGTTCAATCCTAAAGGGACTTTCATCCCAGAATGGCCCCAGCTGATCACTGGCAAAGCAGCCCTGGCTACTGAACCCCTAGGTAGAGTAGCTGTGTCAATGCAAATAGACGCACTGCTGTCAAAGACTGTTCCCCCCCAGTTCATTGCAGGATGGCAAGGGGGAGCTTATTCGGACACTGGCTTCCATTTGGCACAAGAACCCCCCCATGACTCTGGGGGTCCTTTAGCCAATCTGGGGTCCGGGAAGAGGCCATGACAAGGTAATCAGCCAGCCAGGGGCTTGTGGCACATGCGTCCCTCCCCTTGAGTGTAAATTGAGAAACTGGCCAGATGTGACGAACTGGGACTGTTCCTAATGTTTGCTCTGAATACTGTGTTGGTGCCTCAGTGTCCCCTAGGCAGTTCTTAAGTATCTGGCAGAGCAAAGGGCCAGTGCACCTAATGCCTGGCACTCTGTATCCTAGCAACTGATGGCCTGGGCCCCTCCTCTGCAAAGGTGCCAACTGCAGGTGTTGGAGACAAAGGGATCAGGTGACCTCCTGGCCCGGGAAAGGAGCTGAGCAGAGAGGAGGGGCTGGAGGGGTTGGTTAGTCTGGAGCTACCTGGGGATAAGGAGTGAAGTGCAGACCTAGGGGTCTGGCTCACTGCCCCCCAGAATGGACCCGGCCGAGGGGTCTGGTTCGCTGTACCTACAAGCTCTGTTTTAGACCCTGTTCCTGTCATCGAATAAACCTCTGTTTTGCTGGCTGAGAGTCACGTCTGACTGCAAAGTGGGGGTGCAGAACCCTGTGGCTTCCCCAGGACCCCGCCTGGGTGGGCTCGCTGTGGGAAGCCCACGGAGGGGCAGAGGATGCTGAATGCTCCAAGGAGAGACCCAGGAGGTGAAGACGTGTGAGCTTCTTGCCCTGAACAAGTCTGCTCCGAGGGAGAGGAGGCTCCCAAAGTCCTGCCTGGCTTTGTGGGGAGCAGTTCCAGAGCATCGCCCGGGGACTCCGTGACACATGCGTCCCTCCCCTTGAGTGTAAATTGAGAAACTGGCCAGATGCAGATATAACAGCCTGTAGTGAGGTGATGACCCGCTCCAGCCCTGACAGGGTTGGAACCAGCCCTGGGAGAGGGCTGGCAGGCTGGGAGAACAGCCTAGGCTGAGTGCGGAAACAGCCGCAGCTGTGACCATGCCGCAAACAGACTCAGCTGGCCTGTATAAAGAGGCTGGGAGCCAGGAGCTGAGGAGTCTCCCTCTGCCGGTAGAGGGAGAAGGGCCTGGCTGCAGGGAGCTAGAGACAGAGTACCTGAGTGGAGCAGGGCTAGGGAAATGCAGAGGAGCCAGGGAGCTCCAGCCTGGAAAGCCTGAGGCTGCAGCCTAGCAGTGGGCTAATAGGTACTGGGGGTTTCAGGGGGCAGCCCAGGGGAAGGCCAAGGCAGCAGGTCCAAACCCAACCTTGCCAGTGATGAGTAGGCTGATACTGCAGTCTGCCCCAGGGTGTGGGGCTAGACGATGACGGGCAATAGCCATATACTGAGGCAAGGTGGGGATGGTGGGTGGGAGGTTCCCTGGGCAGGGGAGAGCCTGAGAGAAAGGGGTTAGTGCCAGGGAGCAGCACCCCAGGTAAATGGGGCACTGGGGTCCTGGGAGAGCCATGTGGCCACAGGTAAGGCAGATCACCGGCGTGCAGAGGGTGCTCCGGAGCTGGAACGGGCTAATTCCTGGAAGTCACCAGCAGGAAGGGCTGCAGGGGTGAGTCTGCACGTCTACATAGCCCTGCTGAGACACTTTTTTGAAAATCTGGGAGAATATTAAGAGGCTCTGATTGGAGCTGGGGAATTTGGGGCACATTGGGGTCACAAGGGGTGCCAGGGCTAATGAGCCCAGAGGGGGTGTTTAGGGGAGCAGTCTGTCAGCAGGATCTCAGCAGCAGCATTGAGCTAACCCCAGGAAGCCAGAGCCTTTCCTTAGCTGTTCTTTTTCTCTGGCACAGGTTCTCGGGGCCACTCAGGAGGGAAATTTCCCAATCCCAGTGAAACCTTCTTAGCTTTCTCCCTAGTCTCTCTTCTGCTTCAGTTTTCTCTTCGTTACAGGCCCCAACCCTGCCTCTAGCCCAGCGAGTTGCATCTACCCGCGATGCCAACCTGCATGGCACACGTGTGAAATTTTCAGAAAAGTCCCTGTGTGCTTTCTCCAGCCTGCCCCCCACGCTTGGGAAGAGCTCCCCAGAAACATCTGCAAAGCCACCCCAGGCTCCACCATCATACTCCAAATTAGCTGTGATACCACTGAAAAGAGGACAACAGTTGGAGAGTGGGATGGGGACACAGGACAGGGACAGAAGGAAGGGGGAGGGCATGTGGGGCAGAGGACTCAGGAGGAGAGACACGTTGTCCATTGTACTACAAAGGAAGGAAGAGGTTGAGGGACAGGACACAGAGAGACAGAGGGATAAATAAAAAGGCACCAAACTTAGGCCAAATTCCACCTCCGCATCAGCTTCACCAGTCTCTGTTCTTCTTCGAGTGCTTGCTCATATCCATTCCAGTTAGGTGTGTGCACGCTGCGTGCACGTTCGTCGGAAGATTTTTACCCTAGCAATACTCGGTGGGTCGGCAGGGCGCCTCCTGGAGTGGTGCTGCTATG
>NW_027424265.1:0-55235 GCF_003597395.2 Chelonoidis abingdonii | reverse complement strand
TTGGGAATCACCTAACTGGAATGGATATGAGCAAGCACTCGAAGAAGAAAAGATGGTTACTCACCTTTGTAACTGTTGTTCTTCGAGATGTGTTGCTCATATCCATTCCAAACCCTCCCTCCTTCCCCTCTGTCAGAGTAGCCGGCAAGAAGGAACTGAAGGGCGGCTGGGTCGGCAGGGGTATATATCCAGCACCATAGCGGCGCCACTCCAGGGAGCGCCCTGCCAACCCACCGAGTGTTGCTAGGGTAAAAATCTTCCGACGAACGTGCACGCGGCGCGCATACACCTAACTGGAATGGATATGAGCAACACATCTTGAAGAACAAGTTACAAAGGTGAGTAACCGTCTTTTCCTTCAGCTCAGCCACAGACCCGTCTCTATTCCTGTAAAAAGTAACATCTCAGCTGCTGGGTGACGCTGCTGGCTGAGACACGTCCGTGACCCCTGCCCATGCGGTGTTCACCTGAGAGTGGCGACTGGCGAGCTGAGCGAGAAGTGCAGGTCTAATTCAGTTCTGTCCAGTTACATGTTCTGAGTCAGTGCTGACCCCGCGTCCCAGGGCAGTGCTAGGGGACTCTGTGCTGCAGTGATCACCACTGGGGCTCACTAGAGGGCGCTCTCCACCACCAGTCAGTGCTGACCCCCATGTCCCAGGGCAGTGCTAGGGGGCGCTGTGCTGCAGGGATTGTGGTGGGGCTCACTAGGGGGCGCTCTCCATCCCCAGTCAGTGCTGATCCCCATGTCCCAGGGCAGTGCTAGGAGGCGCTGTGCTGCAGGGATTGCAGTGGGGCTCACTAGGGGGCGCTCTCCATCCCCAGTCAGTGCTGACCCCCATGTCCCAGTGCTGGCCCCATGGTCCTTCACAGCCGGGACCGCGGGTTTGGTGCTGGGCCCGTGCCCCCTGCTTTACCTGGCCAGGGTAATGGATGGAGTGAGGAGCCGTTACCTGGTTACCCTGTAGCTGACTCCTCTGCTATTGTTGGACCAGGCCTTGCAGAGCGGCTGGGAACTGCAAGGCATGCTGGGAGCCTCCCAGCCTGGCTGTGGTCAGCCCACAGCGTGTGGTGCCTCGATGGTGGGGCGGGGAGGTGGCTGCGTCCCTTAGGCAGCACTTCCTCTGGTGGTGATCAGAGAGGAGCAGGCGGTTTGCAGGAGACGGGGGTTGGGGGTGCAGCTTTCAGGCTCAGACTAGTCCCTGCAGCACGGAGCTAAACGTGTCTCCCTGCGCCAGATGAATGACTCACCCTGCTCCCCTCCTTCCGTGTCTGCCTTATTCACGCCTTCCCTCTGTCTCCCCCTTTCCCTGCCTCACTCTGCCACCCTCCTTTTCATCCTCCCCACTCCTCCGTCTCTCTCCTTCATTCACATGTTCCCTCCGTGTGTCTGACTTTCATTCCCTCTCTCTGCCCCCCCTCTCTCGCAGTCGCCTCTCCACTCCTCTATTTGCAGCCTGTCTCTTCAGTCATCTGTCTGCCTTGGTCTGAATCCCCCTTTCCCTCTCTCACTCTTTCATTCCATCTCCCCTGATAATCTGTAAGGTTTCTCCATCCCGGACACCAGGGTTCTCCAGCGATCAGCAGGTCTTGAGGCTGCATCATCACCACACTTCCGTCCTCCTTTCAGACATCGGCTGGCCCATCCCAGGAGCTGGTTCCTCTCTTGGATGTGCAGACTTTGGGGAAGTGTCTCGCCCCATGGGACGGACGGTGACAGATATTTGTAAGAGCTCGGGGTTGCTATTTAGGTAGCCCATCGAAGGAGCAGATTCACCCGGCAGCAGCATCCTGTTACACCCAGCATGGAGCTCCTCCATCTCCTGGGTGAGTGACCCTGCACTCCTCCTTCATCCTGTGTCTCCTTCTCCGCTTCCCTTCATGTGTCTCACCTTCTTCTTCCTCCTCCAGCTCCTCGGGGCCTCTCATCCCCCAGACTCCATCTCCAGCCTCCATTCAGCGGCAGTCTGGCAAGCCTCTGGCATTTCCCAGCCATGCAGGGTTTGTTCACGGGGTCTTTCTGTGCAGGTAGCATGAACCTTGAGCCTCAGGTTTCTGCAAAGAGACTCTCAGTCACCAGGTGGTTGCTTTCCTAGGGCTTTATTTGAGTATCGAGCTCCTGGGCTTTCCTCGATGGTCGTTTCCTTCCACCTACTGTCTGTCATTCTGCCCTAGGGAAATAGATGTTGAACCTCATCCACGTGGGTCCACATGTCCCTTAATTATATTCCCTGTTCCCCAGCCCCCTTCTTGCCTGTGCCATCCCTGGAGCTCTCACTGCCCATATCTTCTCTTCTCTCCTTTAGCTTCTCTCCAGATCCTTCCCCAGCTGGTGTCACCTGCAGGTAAGGAGGGACCCAATCCACACTCACCCCCCAGCTGTCTGTTCAGGTGGGTCCCCTCCATGAAAGGAGGTCACCCCATTGGGCAGACTTCAAGTTCCAGACTGGCCCCATGGCGGGGGTCTGGCCAGTTGGGACAGAGAATGGGACATGGGGCCTTTCACCTCTAGGGGCTTTCAGCTCTGAGCCTGCCGCAGTGGAACTGGCTGTTTAGTGGAGTGGGGAATGGGACCAGACAGGGGACACTGATTCCAGTAGTCGCTTCTGTGCCTGGCTTCTCACTGTGGGGTCTAAGGCACTGTGTGTAGAGACCCCCCTCCCAGGCATCATGTGCAGGGACCCTCCCACCCCACCTCTGAGTGCGTCTCACTCTGTTTCTGCTCCTGTCAGCTCCCAGCTTCGGGACCTGCAGGGAGCCCTGGGCAAGACTTCCCAAAGTGACTGGTGATTTATGGGGGGCTCAGTTTTCTGGGGTCCCCTGGAAGCCTTATAGGGGCTGGATTCTCTGATAGGGCTGAGAAACCCCTCTTAGAACCAGCCCCCTTTAAACTGCTTGAAATGGAGCACCCCAAAAACAGACTCTAGCCCTGGCCCCAGAAGTGAAATCTCAGCAGCTCTGGCTGCAAACTAGGAGGTGAGAAAGGATTTTGAGCCTGGGGGCTTCCATTTTTCTCCCTAGCTGCCATCTCCTCTCATCTCCCCACCCCTACTCCCACTTCCCTCATCCATCCGGTCTCACCGCCCCTACAGTTCTGACTGAGCTGCTCCATGCCAGGCAGAGCCTGTGACGTATGGCGTGGCCAGGTGGGAACCAGAACCCCCTAGAGGTGACAGGGGCTCATGCCCCCTCCCCATGGAGCACAAGGGCTGGGGTGAGGACAGGAGAGATGCAGTCAGAGCTCTAGGGCCTGTGGGGTACAGACACCAGGTGTCTTGTTGTGAGGGTGGGGGGGAACGGAGAGCTGCAAGGGGCTGCCAGCTACAGCCAAGGGGGACAAAGATAGGGAGGGAACACTTGGCTGGGGGAGTGTAACATCTCCTGAATCTCTTTGACTTTCCTCAGCCCCCCTGCCAGCCCCAGCAATCATTATGGACCCCCAGCACCCTGTGTATTTCCCGGGGGAGCGTCTCACCCTCAGATGTTTGGCCCCTAGCGGGGAGGCAGTGACCAGCTACCAGTTCTACAATCAGCGCGGGGAATGGGTCTTCACGGAAACCACTGGCCTGCCTGGGGGGCCCTGGCTGGTCCTGACGGCTGAGACGGGGAAGGCCGGGGAGTACAGCTGTGAGTACTGGGCAGTGAGGGACGGACGGCACATCTACTCTGCACGCAGCCAGGCTGTCTTGGTACCAGTGATGGGTGAGTCCCCTTTCTCCTGCTGTCTAATAGGGGATTCCCATCCCCACCTCAATCACATGTGAAACCCCAACCCCCTGCAGCCTGCTCACTTCCACCCTCAGGATTTCCTGCTGTTGGTGGATGGTCCTGTTGCCTTGCTCCACCTACCCCCAAAACAATGAACCCTCCCAAACAAACCAAAACTATTTTACAGATTCTCAAACCAAAAAGGGGCCCTGTGATCCCCATACTCCCATCTCCATCGGATGTCCCCAACGTAATTCCTGTTCGAACTACAGCAGATCTTTTAGGGAAACACCCCCCCTTGTTTTAAAAATGGCCAGTGATCGAGAATCCACCACAGCCATGGGTACGTTCTTCCAGTGGTGAATTCCCCTCCCTATTGAAAATTTCCACCTTATTCCCAGTCCAAATTTGTCTAGCTGCAGTGTTCATCCATTGGAGCCTGTTAGATCTTTGGCTGCCAGACTGAAGAGCCCTTTGGTATCAGATTTCTATCATCGCGTTAGGGACTTATAGACCACGATCAAATCCCCCTTCACCTTGGTTAAGCTAAACATGTTGAGCTCTAGAGATCCCTTCAGCACCTGAGCTGGTGGTGAGGTGGACTGTAGATTTCAAGAATGCAGCTAAGCTTTAGGTCGCTGGTTTGATTCTGGCTTGAAGGAGCTTCCTGACTGTCCCTTCTGGCCTTTCACTGCAGATATGGCACATTGTTCTATAGTGCTTGTGGCTCTTTGAATTCTCACTCTGTCCTCCAAAGTCCTCGCATGGGACGGGAGGGGAGGGTTGAAATTCACTGTGGACACATCAAAATGTTTCATTTAAAGATTGTGGATCTGAATGAGAGATTTTCCTCCCTCTTGAAACAAAATCCTTGATTTTTGGCTCTGTTCGTAACCTGTATCTGCCCAGAGCGGCTGTGGTGCCTGATGGGAGTTTCAGTGCTGGTGTTTTGTGGCCCCATCCTCCTTTCCTGGCCAGCCTCCCTCTCAGAACTAAGCCCCCATGTTGCATTGCAGCAGTTAAACTAGAGGGGTGAGCGCTGTGCCTCTTGGCAGATGTAGCGTGGAACAGGAGTCCGTTCTGCATTCGATTTTTGCCGATAAACACTGATTTCGCTGCCCACACACAACGCAACAGAGAAATATTTCTAACCTTCATAACTGAAATTTACCACTACTAAGAACAATGATGACGAGATCTATTCCAGGCTATTTACTTTGTATATTTTGTCCGCGTGGTGTCACCACAAGCACTGGGCCAGCCACGGTTTGAACTAGGATCCCTAGGATGCTTTCTCACAGCCCCTTGGGGTGCAGGCCAGCAACCTGCCCTCACACTCTCTTTAGCCCCGAAGCATTCTGTCTGTCTCCCCGGGGAGCATGTTACTCTCCGGTGCTTGGCTCCCAGGAGGGAGTTATTGCTTCAGCGATGAAATCGGGGTGCAGGTCTCTGCAGATCTCCCTGCTCCGCTGGGGCTCACAGCTGTGATGGGGATCCCGAAAGCATACACCTTCCTGTCCTGGGGAGCTGAGCCTGGGTGGGAGACCATCTCGGAGCGCAGCCATCCCTGCTTGGCCCTAGCAACTGGTGCATCTGTTTCCTAGGGGTGGCTGAGCTGGGGTCGATGGCATTTCTCCCCCTACAATGGTTGAGACGTAAACAGGAAACTAACTGCTATCAAGGGCATCAGCTCAGTTTCACTACCTGGTTCTCCTCCTCCTACTTGTGTTAGGTTTTCAAAAACTGAAATTCACTCTCCTCTCAGGGTCGGAGATAGAACCCAGGAGTCCTGGCTCCCAGCCCATGTCTCAATTTGACCTTTACACCCCACTTCCTCATCACCAATTGCTCTGCTGTTTCCACACTCTCGGTACATTAACACCCCCTCTTCTCTCTGATTGTTGCTCTTCACAGATTTCCCCCTTGCTCCATCCATCTCTGTGATTTCTGATCCCCCCGGGATGAGCCCTGTTACCATCCTATGCTCGGCCCCTCCGAGACACGTGGCTACAGGGTACCAGTTCCTGAGGCAGGGGAATGTCATTGTCTCACAGCTGGATGCCCGTCTCCAGCTCCGTCAGTCTGATTTGGACGCTACTGGCCCTTACACCTGCAGCTATGAGATCAGTGTCTCAGGGAGAACTATCCAGTCACTGCCGAGTGCCCCCCTCTCAATCCATCTGACAGGTGAGTCGTGTTTCCATCTACATCTCTTGGGTCAGGCGATGGCTGTTCAGACGTCTGGCCTGCAGACTGGAGGGGTTGTGGGCTACTGACTGGTACGTCTGCAATGCACTGAGCGATCTGTCCGCAGAGCTGATGAATCCTGTCTGATATTGGCGGGTTGGCAGGGGCGGCGCTAGGCACCAGCATAGCAAGCACCTAATTGGGGCAGCCCATTTGCAGGGGCGGCAGAACCAACAGGGGGCCCTGGGAGCTGTAGTTCCTTGGTTAGCTCCCTGCCTATAGAGCCAGCTCTGGAGCAGGGAAAGAACTACATTTCCCAGCATTCCCTTGGCCACCACCAATTGGAAGGGAAGGAGGGGGACCTCATGCGGCAGCCTGCTGAGTGGAGAGTTGCACTGTGGATGGCAGGGAGACCGTATTTTAAGTTTCAAAAAACAGGACACTCCACAGGGAGGGAGGGAAGCCCCCTCCTGTCACCATCTACTCCCTCTGACCTCCCCCCCACAGAAACCCCAACCCATCCAACCCCCCCCAGCTCCCTGTCCCCTGATCACCCCCTCCCGGGACCCCTGTCCCTAACTGCCCCCCAGGACCCCACCCCCTATCTAAGCCTCCCTTCTTCTTGTCCCCAACTGCCCCCTCCTGAGACCTGCCTCAACTTCCACCCTAGGACCCCACCCCCTGCCTGTCCCCTGACAAACCCCTGGGACTCCCATGCCTATCCAAAAGCTGCCTGTCCCCTGACTGCCCCCTGAACCTCTGCCCCATCCAACCCCCCCGTTCCCTGTCCCTTGACTGCCCCCTCGTAACCCTACCCCTTCTCCAACCTCCCAACCCCCTTACAGTGCCACTCAAATCAGCGTGTCTGGCTCCGCACAGCGCCAGACATGCTGCTGCATACATGCTGCTGTGCACCTCCGTGGAGTGCACAGCCCCCACCCACACCTCAGCACCTGCCTTCCAGATCTGAACACCTCAAAATTCAGGAGTGCTCAAGCTCAGTTTGGGCAGCTGTTACTTCATTTCTCCCAAAACAAATATACTGATCCACTCTAACTTGCTGTAGAAAAAGTAGGATAAAATTGAGCAAGAAATGCTTCCCAGTGGTTATTAGGACTGGAATTGCTGTTTTCAACAGCCATTGCCTTTTTTTGTTTGTTTGTTTAAAAGGAAGACAGTGATATGGCATTGGCAAATCCCCCATAGAAAGAAAGAGTGGAACAAAAGAATAACTTTTCCTCATTTATGGAAGACAGTCTCATAATATGCAACCAGATATCCTCCAGTCACACAAGCTTTAAAATTGTTCCACTTTACTGCAGCTCTGTAACCATATGGGAACCAATCTTGTCTGTGTTCTGTGCACATCCAAAATTCCTGCTGAATGACCTGCCCTGGGAGCGAGTTACCAGTGACCCAGGGCTGTGGTGGAAGGAGGGTGCAGGTGTGTGGGGGGAAAGCCCAGGGCTGGGGCAGCAAGAAGTGCATGTGGGGGTCACTGGTGGAGGGGAAGAGGGGAGCCCAGGGCTGGGGTGGCAGAGGGGATGGGGAGAGGGCACTGGTGGGAGGAAAGGGGGAAGCCCAGTGCTGGGGCGGCAGGGGGTGTGGGTGGATGGGAAGAGCCCAGGGCTGGGGCAGCAGAGGGGGAGTCCAGGGGGGGCAGCCAAAATTTTTTTTTCCTTGGGGCAGCAAAAAACCTATAGCTGGCCCTGTGGGTTGGTATCTGGGCCGGACTGCAGACTCCACTTTGGATGGGAGATTCTTTACCTTCGCAGTGGTCAGTTGGTCTCCATCTTCAGCTGAACGTCCGAAGGAAGGTGGGAACAGAATAGTACAAGAGAGTGGTTAAAATGCTCAGCCATTGCAATGTGATTGCTCTGGGCAATCAGAGAGCTCCTGTCCAGGAGAGCTGGTTTGTCAAGGGAGGTAGTGTTAGCAGCTAAGTCGCCGTGACACTCTCCTCAGCAAGGGAGAGCTGTGGTGCTGCTGAAATGTCCATCATCTCCCTGACATTCCCACCTGTCAGCCTTGCCGGCAAATTCCTTGAGATCTGCCAGTCCAAACCTGGCCTTGCAGGTCCCAGTCGGTGTCCGTAGAGGGATCTCCTTGCAGTTCCCGGTCCTGCTGCTGGGAGACTTACAGGAATTATTAAATTCATTGTCTCCACAGAGACCAAGCACTGGTTGGCCTGTTGGGTTAGCTGTAGGCTCACACCTGCCTCATCCCAGGAGCATCACCTGATGGTCTTTAAAGACCAATCAACCTTCACTGAAATGGGCAAGAAAACTGAGAAAATCAGTAAATGAAAAGTGGGTGAACCCAGAACTGATGCTTCTCAGAGAAAACATCACTGGGTGGGGAAGGAACATTAGTGACCAGGGAGGGAAATATGACATGGTAGCAAATGAACTTGAGCATCATCTCCCTTTGGACACATCACCCATCTCCTGGGATTTGGTGGAGGGAGCTCCATAGCCCTGGGGGTTGTTGGAGGGCTCAATCGCCACTGTCTCTCTTCAGGGCCTTCCGTGCTCCCAGAAAGCTTTCGGCCAATGCTGCGACTGTCCCCACTGGGTCCTGAGTTCACCACTGGTGAGTCTGTTACCTTGACGTGCTCAGCTCCCAGCTGGGAGAAGAAGATGCAGTTCTGTTTCCTCAAGGCTGGGGAACAAGTGACATGCACAAGACAGGCCCTGGAGGACTCTCAGAGTTACCAGATTGGCAGACTCGGCATGGAGGATTCTGGCTCATACACCTGTATGTACCGGGTAGCCGAACCTGGGCAGGAGACCTCCTCCCTAGAGAGCCAGCCCATCTCCATCACCGTCACAGGTGAGGCCTCTTTCTCTCAGCAAGTGACAGCAGGGACCAGCGTCAGAACATAAGAGCTGCCATGCTGGTCCTTGGTCCGTCTAGCCCAGTAGCCTGTCTCCGATGGGGGCCCATACCAGAGCTTCAGGGGGAGCGTACTGAACAGGGCAGTTATGGAAGGATCCAGCCCAGGCGTCCATCGTGGCTTGTAGTAGTCAGAGGTTCAGCCTCACCCCGAGCATGGGGTTGTGTCCCTGACCATCTTGGCTAAGAGCCATTGATGGACCTGTCCTCCATGAATGGATCCTCTACTTTTGGGAACCCAGATATGCTTTTGGCCGTCACAGCATCCCATGGCAAGGAGAGCCACAGAGACCAGCAACTGGATGGTTGACCTCAGGGGCTGGACAGTGAATCTCTGGGGCTCTTTCTCCACCTGACTTGTCCTTGCACTTCTGGCTGGGTTTGGCACCGAGTAACGCTCTGATTTGCTCTCCGGTGTTGGGGCGCAGAATGTGGCCACCAGGGGATGGGAGGTATGAAGGGATTCTCTGTCGAAGGGTGGAACTGGGGGTGTAGCTTCTCCAAGGGGTATGTGCCAGCTCCTCATTTTATTTGCATAATCAGCCAGGTGCTCTTCATTCAGAACCCTTCAATTTCACTCCTTTCTTTCTCTGCTCTTCATTCTCTCCAGATGTCCCACTCCCCCCACCAGCCCCCCAAATCATTCTGGACCCCCCAAAACACATCTATTTTCAGGGGGAACCTTTCAAGCTCACCTGCTCAGTTCCTGGCAGTGAGCAGGTGAGGGGATACAGATTCTACCATCGAAGAGGGGAGCAGATCCCTGAGCTGGATGAGGGGCCTTGGCTAGAGCGCATGGCTATGACTGGGAATGCTGGGGTGTACTCCTGTGCTTATTGGATAACCCGATCTGGGCAAGCGATCCTGTCAGGGAAGAGTGACTCCATCTCCATCACCGTGAGTGGTGAGTTCAGCCCTGTCTGCCCCACCCCTTTGCCCTTGGTGTGTGTTCTGGAGAGTCCCTACTCCTTCCATGGGCGCCAGCGTCTTCATGACTTCCTGTTGAATCCCACTGACCATTGTGAGGTGGGAAATTGAGGCAGAATCCCACCCAATATTGGCTTAATCCATTTTTTTCATTTATTTATAAATTTTCAGATTGAATCATTGACACTTGTCCGTTCTGATCATACACATGTGACAAACAATAAGACAGATAGGACTGAACAAGTAGGGGCCCAATTTTCCAAATTTGTCTCAGTCTCTGGACCAGTGTTCTCCAGTTTGGACCCTTTGTTTTTATACATTAATTTGTCCTTCTGTGTCTGTCATCCTGTTTCTCCAGTTATACATTTACCCAAACGTTCATAAGTTGTTCTCATTCTTCTCTGTTGTTGCAAATCATTGGCATTACATCAACATAACTCCACGATTCTTTTGCCAGTCAGCGTACGTCGTCATGAGCTATGAAGATGAAACGAATAAAACAGCCCTTATTTTTCCCATTCCACATATTGCAGTGGTGGGTGTTCAGCAGGATTTGCAGACTGAGACAGTCTGACATGGGCCGTGATGTGCACACCTTTCATCCCAGATATCCAATACGTGGCCAATGGTGGCCCTGAAATCATAGAAAATCTTCCTAGTTGTAATGGAATTGCTTAAAAAAATCCATGGCCACGCAACTGGAAACATGGCACACATGACTTAAATACACAAACTAGGGAACATCTGTTGGTCTGGAGGAAGATCTGCAGACTGGGCCATAGCATGTGCCCAGCACTGGGAAAACCTATGATTGTCGTAGAGGATGCATGACGAAAAAGACCATTCAACATCCATCATCATGAATGATTAGTATTAAACTACCAAACCACAGCCTTGATTTATACCATTCAGCAATTTCTCAGTCTTTATCATCTCAGGTTATTACCTCCGTCTCATCCTCAGTTATTCATCAGTGCAACCTTAATTTTTCTTGAGTAGGGAAATTTATGGAGACCACCAGAGTTTTGTGGTGTCATATCCTCGTCTTTGCCAAATGTGGGTGTGTCCAGGCTCATTTGCTCCAAGTTAAGCAGCTCAAAGTTCAGCACTTCTGATTTCTAAATCACTCGAAAGTCTCACCAGGAATTTTGCTAGTTGTGTTTTGAGGTGGTTGTTTGGTTAGGTGCTGTAGCTGTTCCCCCACAGCTCTGCCATTTGTGAGATGCCGTTCCACTCAGACTGGGGATTGGCATCTGCCCTGTGGAGTGTTTGTTGTGGGGTGTTTCACAGGCTGGGGGATCACTGGACTCCCCACATCGACTTCTCTTGACTCTGGGGGTAGCCCCTCTGCACTGACCCATTTCTCTCTATTGCAGCTCCTCCTCTGGCCCCCAAACTCTCTCTGCATCCCAAGCTCCCTGTGTACCTGCCCGCGGAGAAGGTCACCCTCAACTGCTCATCCCCCCATGGCGAGGAGGTGGTGGGGTTCAGGTTCCACCAGCACAGAGGGGATCAGACCCCTGAAGAGCTGCCAACTGCCAGCGGGGGGCCCTGGATGGACCTCACGGCACAGACGGGGAATAACAGCTCCTACACCTGTCAGTACTGGAGATGGGACGCTGGACAGGAGATTGTATCTGAGAACAGTAACAGCATCACTGTACCAGTCTCAGGTGAGGCTCTGACCCCTGGGATGCTCCCGCCAGGGTCTCTCCCCACACCTCAAGTGGTGCTAGACAGCCAGAGGAGCAGTGGGTCAGGGAGGATAACAGAGATGCCCCCTATGCCCTCCCTCACCAAATCTCTTTTTCCTCTGCCCCTCTCCATCCCTCATCCTCTGCTGCCCATTATACAGTACATCCGCCTAGTGCCCATTATACAGTACAGCCGCCCCTTCCCCACGCCCCTCTGCTGCCCCCTAATGCCCATTATACAGTACAGCCGCCCCTTTGCCACCCTCACCCTCTGCTGCCCCCTAGTGCCCATTATACAGTACAGCCGCCCCCTCCCTGCCCCCACCCTCTGTCTTTGCCCCCTAGTTCCCATTCATACAGTATAGCCGCCCTTTCCCCCGCCCCCTCCCTCTGCTGGCCCCCTAAGCTGCCCATATCAGTACATCCGCCCCTTCCCCAACCTCTACTGCCCCTTAGTGCCCATTATACAAGTACAGCCGCCCTTCACCATCCCCTCCCTAGTCATATAAGTACATCCACCACACATATAACCCATCTACTGCCCCCTAGTGCCCATTATACAGTACAGCGCCCTTCCCGCCCCACAGTCTGCTGCCCCTTTGGTCCCATTTATACATACACCGCCCTTCCCCGCCCACCCTCTGCTGCTCATTGTACAGTATAGCCCCTTCCCCCCCCCCCCCGCTGCCCCTGGTGCCCAGTGTACAGTATAGCTGCCCCTTCCTGATACTGGACTGTGGTTCTCCTGCTGACTCTCCCTTTTTCTTCTCCCCTTAGACTCCCTTCCCCAGCCGTTGCTAAGAGTGGATCCCCCATCTGGAGTGGTGAATGAAGGGCTCCCCCTGCTCATCACTTGCATGACCCTTGGTGACCTCGGTGCGTGGAGATTTCACTTTTACAAGGATGGAACTGAGATTGTCCCTGGAGATAAGGGGTCTGATATCAGCACCATGGAATCTGTCTCTGGCTCTATGAACATCTCTGTGCTCAGCATCCAACAGGATGATCCTAACAACACTGGGGAATTCACTTGTGGGTACGAGAAGAACATGAGTGGGAGGTGGATCCCGTCCCCCAGGAGCCAGGCTGTGACTGTTACCTGGAATGTCACCAGGAATTACAGCTGGAGAGGTGAGGCTCCCCAACAGCATTAACAGAATGAGAAGGAATATTTCCTCTGAGGTGCAGTTCCCATCTTGGACCCATAGGTGGCAGGATCACATTGTGTATCTGGCATGCAGAAATTCCTTTCTTAAAGGGGAGGGCACAGATTGTCCCTATTCTGCAGACTGTCTGGGGTATAGCAGAGTCCACAATGCCATGCAGGAGAAGCGTTTACGTTGGAGATCCTGGCATAATGCCAACAGTCACTCTTCTCCTGTCTCTCAAGCAGGCTGGGCTCTGCCCCTCCCCTTAGTGGCTGGTTGCGGTGGTGGAGGAGCCGCTCTGGGGCTACTGGCTCTTCTTGGCTGCTGCTGCAGAAGGAAAAAGAAAGGTACCAGTAAGGCAACCTGGATGGGGAATGGGAGCTAAGGTCTCATCTGTGGAATTCTGGAGGAGGGTGGACAAGCCTGGGGTGGAGAATAGAACCCAGGTGTCCAGGGATCCCCAGGTTACGAGGCACAAGACCTTAGTGTGAGGGATTCTTGTCTGTGTCCTGCTGTGGGTCAGTTCCCAGACTCTGCTAGTCTCTGGCAACACATGCTCCTGCAAACTTTGCTCTCTGTACAGGGTAACAATTATCCCCTGTTCCACTGAACACACCCAGAACTTTTAGATCTGCTGTCCCCAAAGGAATGGGACACTCCAACTTTGGATGCTCAGTTTGGGGTCCCCACTCACCGTGCGGCACTTAGATCTGTTTATAGGGAAAACAAGAGGAAGTTTATCATCAAAGCGAACAGGTGAGTGAAGTTTTATTGGACTAATTTCTGAGGGGGAACAAGACAAGCTTTTGAGTAATACAGACCTCTTCTTCTCTTCCAAGACCAGAGATTCAAGGAAGAATATTGGAAACAAATGCTTTCATATAAAACAAAATTGTAACATGCTTCCTACAGCCTAAACTGAACTCCCAGGATGTTTCCCTATCTAATACAGCATAGTGTTTTCCCATCATTTTCAGTCAGGTTGGCTGAGATCTTCCTTCCCTAAGATCAAACCTCATGGTAGGTTGTCTTCAGAGATTGAAGGCTTCCAGGGCACATCTCTCTGAACCCCCAATGTACCAGACCAGACCTTTGATCTCTATCTGAGAACAGGTTTTCCCCAGCTGCTGTTTACTTCTTCCTGTTAATATCTCCCCCAATGCTCTGCAAGCTCTTTGTTGGCATTGGACTTAGGATGTGATAGACTTCTACAGGGAGACACTCAGTGGTCTACCATGGAGATAAGCATCTTCCAACTCTTGTCTGCAGTTTGTCTCATGGCACGCTACCTTGGAGCGACCTCCCTTTAACCACAACAAGGCTCAGAGAAAATGATATTCTACATCTCCGCATAACTCCTCACAGATTTTCCATACACTCATCTCGCAATGGTCTTGATGATGCATGTGATGCAGGCTTTCATTAGCAACCTCACGTGATGTTCTTTGGTGGACTCATGGTAGCCCTGCGCCCCTGTGTGTCCCTCTGTCAGTTGACATCAAGAAGGCCGTGGGTCACAGCTGTGCCAGGCAGTCACCACATACCCCCGTGGGAGGAGACACTGGAATGGGGGAATAAGGGAAACCAAGCAGCCATTTAAAGTAGCTCTTTGACTTCTCTCCACAGGTAGCAGCAAGACAGCAACTGGGTAAGATATCCCATTTCCAGAGGTATTACTCCCACTCCCCCTGGGGAGTTGTCTGTCTGTCTGTCTCCCCTGGCAGGGTCATCGATATCCTTCCCAACACACAGGCCCATCCTATCTGTTACAACAGAGGAATCTGCCTCCCCCCTTGACATCTGCCTTCGTCCCCCAACTTCTCCCTTCTGGACTGAGCTGTGAGGAGCCAGGCTGTGAATGAGAGAGCCCAGATGAATGAATATGAGAAAGAGAGAATGATACATATATGAGAGAGAAGGAAAATAGGCTGGGCAGATGAGATGTTTGTTTTCCGCTATATGTCCCCTCCCACATTCACCCCAAACCCTTCCCACTGCTGGGTGGTGAAGCACTGGAATGGGTTTTCTAGGGAGGTGGTAGAATCTCCATCCTTAGAGGTTTTTACGGCCCAATTTGACAAAGCCCTGGCTGGGATGATGTAGTTGGTGTTGATCCTGCTTTGAGCAGGGGGTTGGACTAGATGATCTCCTGAGGTCCCTTTCAACCTGATATTCTATGATTGTATGATTCTATGATCAGACGTGTATATCTAGGTCTGGCAGAATTTTTGATTATTTTGTTAGAATTTCAACAGGTAATATTGATGGTTATTTTAAAGCTTTTTTTTTTTTAATTTTTTTTTTCACAGTTGCAGGAAATTACCAGGGAGAAGTCAGACAACAGGGGGCTTAGAGAACAATTATTTAATGACAGACCATGCCGAGATTCAAAAAAGCAAAGCTTTTATATTTGTTACAGCCTAAATTGTCAGCCCCACATGCCAAAATATGCAACGTCAATATCTTTAGATCATACTTTGATTCTCAACCAGCCTTTCCCCTTACATTGCGCATCTGTAAATTTCTGGGCATATTTTTCCCATTGGTTTCTGGAAAAATTGTCCAGTCGATTACTTGACCGCACCTTGGTTTGTTACAAAACATGCTCAAGAGACCAAATGACCAATATCAGTCAGGTTCATTGTACAAAGTCAATTATAGGATGAGGCAGGGGGAAAAGGTTCAATACGATACTCGTCTGATAGATTTTAAGTCTAGAAAGGATCATTGTCATCATCTAGTCTGATCTCTTGCATAACACAGGCTAGAGAACTGCCCTCAAATAATTCCTAAAGAGGATCTTTTAGAAAGAGACCCAATCTGGATTTAAAAGTGTCCATGATGGAGAATCCACCATAACCCTTGGTGCTCCATTGCTTAATTAAATGTTCATGCCTTTATAAGCAGTCTGAGGATGGCCAATATGACATGCTTTCAGTAGAGACTGCACATGATGTTATATTGGTGACTCTGTGGGTTCCCCATAGCCCAACATACCCTGGTACCCTCTGCCAGTTGGCATGAGAGGTTTGGGGCCTGGGTGAGAAGCAGAGCAAATGAGCGAGAGATGCAGCGAATAGATAGCGAAAAGGAATGGAGGAATGAGGGAGAGAAAGAGTCAGGGAAAGAAGAGGTGCGATGAATGAAGAGGAGAGAATGAGTGGGAATGGAGGAATGAAGCAGAGAGAAAAGCTACCACCTAGAACATTGCTGGCCAATGATAGCCCCACCCAAAACTCCCACCCCCACCACTTATCACACTCCAGGGGTCTGTTCCCCAAATCCTCCCCACCCTAATTCCCCCCACTGACCCTCCCAGCTCCATCACTGAGCCATAGCTCTGCCTCTTTCAGCTACCTGGGTGTCAATGGAGCCCCTGGGGTCCATTTAGGTGAGTAGTGACCACCCTGCTCCCTGCCCCACTGTGTGGCCCATGAGGTCTCAGAGGTGGGACACAGTACACGGGAGGTGTCTGATGGGCCTTCTCATGGCCACTTCCCCTTTGAGTGGGGAATTTCTGACTGCCACACTCTGGCTCCCCTACTGGTGATGTTGAGACTATGTTGACAGCTAGTGGTAAAAAATGGGAATTGCATCATGGAGAAAAGAGACCTTGAGTCTGGCTGCTGGGTGGTGGGTCCGATGCAGGGCAGTGGGGAGGGGAGATTGGGTGCTGGATGGAGGGTCCGATCCACAGCAGTGGGGAGGGGAGACCAGGTGCTGGATGGAGGGTCTGATGCAGGGCAGCAGGGAGGGAGACCTGGGAGGGGGGTCTGATCTATTATGTAATTAGCTCTGCAGCAAAGGAACCATGATGGGTGGGATCAGCCGGTGACCCACAACCAGCGGCGGCTGCCCAGCATCCCTGGTGGAAAATCCAAGAACAGAGGCAAGGGAGAAGAGGATGCAGGCACCGGGGCAGGATGCCCTACCCTGGTAAGCTCAGAGAGGAGAGCGCCCCATGCTGAGCCCCCTACCCCAGTCTCTGGAGCACAGCACCCGCTGGTGCCATGCGGGAGCACTGGTGTCAGTATTCCCCACAATGGGAAAGGGCCCCCATTGAGATCCCACTCGGCTCCCTGCAGCACAGCGCCTCCTAGCGCCACAATGAGGTACTGGATCAGCTCTGAGTGTGAAGGGAGAGCGCCCCTGATCCCCCACCACTCCCTGCAGTGCCGCCTAGTGCTGCCCTCGGGCAGGGGGGCCAGCACTGACTCCAAGGGGCGAGCACCCACTACTGAGGTCCCTGGTTTCTCCAGCACAGCGCCCCCTAGCACTACCATGGGGTAGTGGGACCAGCACGGACTGCAAGGGGAGAGCACAACAAAAGTTCTCTAGTCTATAGCACAACAAAAGCTCCTGGCAGACCTGATTCTTCTTTGTTCTCTTCTTTCCTAGTATGCTGTAGCCACATGCCCACCTGTTAGCCATGGGAGCGCCACGTTCCACCAGCGAGGAGGGAATGTGGTCTCAGAAGAAGTTGTGTACAGTGAACCCCTCTTCTAATCCCTGCCCCCCAACTTCCCAGCAGCACCCTGCTCCCATTGCCTGCGAATTCCCCAGATGTCAATCTTGGCTCACTCTCAAATGCTTGTCACAGCAAATACCTCAGTTTTGTTCTTTTCATCTTGTGGGATAAGCGGGGTGGGAGGCAGGACTCCTGGGTTCTATACCCAGATTTGGGAGGAGAGTGGGATCTAGTGGTTAGAGGGGGGGGTGGGGTGCTGGGAGCAAAGATTCCTGGGTTCTGTCCTGACTTTTGGAAGGAGAGTGGGGTCTAGTAGTTAGAGCAGGAGTCTGGGAGCCAGGGCTCATGGGTTCTATCCCAGATTTTGGGAGGAGGTTGGGTAAAGTGGTCAGAGCTGCTGGTGAAGGATGGGTAAATACACCTGTCTAGCCACGCTCTTCTGAATTAAACTTGTTTCTGGCCCAGTTTGGTTGGTGCCATTTTTTATTCATGTATCAGCTGTGGAGTAGTGGGAGGTTTGGGGGTCCTGGTATTTTCAGGGTGTCCCATGGGAGACAAAGTAAGTCCCTATAGTTGCTTGCACTGGGTCAACTGAAATCTCCACCTCCTATTGAGACTTTATGCTTACAAGGCTGAGAGCGCTACGAACGGGACCGGACATCAAAGCTGCACTACGGGAAATCCTAGATGACAGTTTCCTGATGAACTAAAAGTGACTCTGATTATTTCGGTCAACAGAAATACAAATGATGCCCTGGTAAGGAGGGCTGGCGCCAGGCCAGGAGGCTGGTTGCGTCAAAGATTTGAGACTGAAATTTCTCTACTTTCGTTGTGGGCAGAAATACCCTTGAGCACATCGCGAACATCAAACAGTGAAAAAACCCTCCAGCAGTAACAGCCATTTCATTGCTGTTAACGACCCAGACCCCCAGTTGGGGTCAATGGGTCGTAGCTCCATTGGCATCAATGAGGCCACATCCCCAACTGGTGTCAATTGGCCATAGCTCCCAAGTGGGTGTAAACCAGTGTAACTCAAGGAAGGTTCCTTTACACCAGCTGATACCTTGGGCCACCCTGGCAAGATCCAGCCCTCGGGGGCTGCTGCTCCAGCCTCTCCCGCCAGCACTGCATTGAAGTACAAAAGCCAGAGCAAACATCCGAGAAGGTGGCAGGAAGTGGTCAGCTGCTCTCAGCCCCTCCTTGCCTGAGATGCCACTGCCTGTCCAGCCGCCCAGCTGAGCAGTGACTGCAAATGAGGCTGTGGCTTCCCCTGCCTCAATGAGAGGGGAGGGACCCATCCCCCTCCTTGCGCCCAGAGGGGCCAGTGGTTGAGCTGAGAACACAGCTGCCATCCCAGAGCAGCCAGCTCAGCATGGTGCTAACTCTCCTTCTGCCTCTGCTGGGTAAGTGACCTCCCTTGGCCCTCGCCCCTTTGTCTGTCTGTAAACTCCCTCCCTCCCTGCCTCACATCCCTCTGCATCCTCGTTCCCTTCCCGAATTTTGCTCTCTTTTCTTCTATTCCAGCCTATCTCCAGATGCTCCTCAGGCCCGTGTCCCCTGCAGGTAACAATGTCTCCTGTCCTTGATGAGATGCTCATGAGGCAAGGGGGAGCGGGGAAGATGTCTCAGAGAGTGGTGGCAGGGATTCCCCTCCTCTCACACTGTGGTGTTTGGAATAGCAAGGAGTGGGGAGCCCTGGGTGCTCCTGTGTAATGCTATATGATAAAACTGTGGATACTGGAGATGGGAATTTTATGGAGCGATCTCATTTGGGAATAGCTACTCTGTCTTTATCAAAGTGACAAGTGAGCCCCTGTTTTTCCCGCTGTTTGAGGGGCGAGTCACTGGGAATCTGAAGGCCACGTTGTCAGAGAGTCTCAGGTGCAGTGCTCTAGAGCAGCTCTGGAACAGTCCGTGGGAGGGCCCCTCCACTCATCCGTTCCCTTGGGGTCGCAGTCTCTTTCTGGAGAAGGCGTTTGGCTTCAGTGCCTCCTGGGATCGAACCTTGGAGCCTTTAGCAACCCTGGGTCACCCTGTGAGCTCCTCTGAGCAAGTCCACCCAACTTGGAAACCTGAGACAGAGACTTGCGCACCCAAAAGGAGCAATACACCCCCACCTTCCTTAAACTGCCTGTAGGGAAACAGCAGGGGGTTTATTAGCTGTCTGGGACACAGCAGAGAAAGTCCTTAGATACCGTACAGAACAGAAGAGTAGTATACAGGCCCTACCGTCAATCAAACATTAACCCCAAGTCTTGACCCCCTTCAGCTCCACCCATCTGTCATCAGAAGTCCTGCTCCTGGTTTATTACTTCCAGGGTCCAGCCGGACACATAACCGGAGGCAAGGTGTGTCATGTGACCACTCTAAGACCTCCTCCTTCCACCCTCTACCAATCAGGATGAGTTTCAGCCACAGAGGGCTGCCCCGAGAGCAGATTTGACCAAAATAGGGCAGGCTCTGGGGTGGGGTGAACTGCCCAGAAAAGGATCGTGTGACTCCTCTAAGAACTCCTCCCACCACCCTCTGCCAATCTGAGTGCAGCACCACCACCTCATAAGTCCCAGCGCTGGGCAGAAGAGGCCATCTCTTACCAGGAGTGCATGGTCTAGAAATTGTGGAAATGCTGAGAGAAAACATGGACTCCTTCACCACTTCCGTGAGAACTTCAGACTTTGTTTTAGCCCAAGGGCCTTTGTCCATCCACAGAGAAAGTGCTACATCAGCATCAGTTCCAAGGAGGGGAGAGAGTGGCCTAGGGGAGCCCTTTGGCCCAGCCGTTGATGGATACTCTGGAACCCAACACTGAAACCCAACTGCTCGTGAGACACCCAGACGAGCATGGCGGCTTCTCATCATCCACCCCCTTGGAGGAGGAAGGTGAATGTAGCTCTGGGGGAGTCACCAGAGGACAAGGTGAATGTAAAAGATGTCACTCAGGTAAATGAATGATTTAGAAGTAACATTGGAGGATTTGTGTGTGTGTGTGTGTAATCGGGTTAGGAACCGGGGTTATGTAAATCTAAAAACAAGCAGTGGGAACTTACACTTGTTTCTTTTCTGAAAATCTCTCGCCAGCTCAATGATGCCTATGTCGTGGACCCATAGGCCCTGGACAGCATTGCATCAAGCAGGGAAGATGAACCAGGTCTACCTTGGTTTTGCTCAACGCTGATACAAACTGTTGAAGGGGACTCCAAGGATGACGGCTATGAGGAGTTTAGGAGGAGGCTTGGCATGGAACTAACTGAGCCAGAGCCATGCCGTGAGCATAAGAAGTTCATGTGGACTATCTTACACATTGCTGTTTATGCTGTCCTTAAACGCTGCCTTAGGGAAAAGCTTTCTGAAGATGGTGATGGCTGCGTCATAGATGCGCCAGGCCAGCAGCACCTTGACTGTGTGCTTTGGACTTCAATGGATATAAACTGCAAGCTCCGGGGCCTGTGTGCTGAGCTGTGTTTGGAAAGCTTATTAAACTCTGTTTTTGCCATAGGTTATGCTATGCACTATTTGTGCCTAACCCAAGAACATTTAGTGCAAGGGGTGACCTTGATAAATGCTGTGCAATTCAATGGAGACCCTGAGTGCGTTTTAAAGAAAATGAGCAAACTGGAAGATGCCTATGTCAGGGTTCTTTCCTGACTCTGAACTCTGGGGTAGAGATTTGGGGACCCACATGAAAGACCCCCTAAGCTTATTTCTGCCAGCTTAGGTTAAAAACTTTCCCAAGGCACAAATTCCACTTTGCCTTGAACAGTGTGCTGCCACCACCAAGTGATTTAATCAAAGAATCAGGGAAAGGACCATTTGAAGTCCTATTCCCCCAAGCCCTGCACCCCCTTTCCTGGGGAAGGCTTGAGAATAATATCCTCACCAATTGGTACAGGTGAACACAGACCCAAACGCTTGGATCTTAAGAACAATGAAAAATCTATCAGGTTCTTAAAAGAAGAATTTTAATTAAAGAAAAGGTAAAAGAATCACCTCTGTAAAATCAGGATGGTAAGTACTTTACAGAATAACAAAAGACTCAAAAACACTGAGGATTTCCCCTCTAGGCAAAACTTTAAAGTTACAAAAACAGGGATAAACTTCCATTTTAGCACAGGAGAAATTCACAAGCTAAAACAAAGGGTAATCTAACACATTTCTTTGCTATTACTTACTATTTCTGCAAGAATAGATGCTTAGTTCAGCTATGACCTAAGGAGATGTATTTTCCCTGCCGTTTCCTTGTTGACTCCAGGAGACACAGACAAAAAACCTTCCCCCACAGATTTGAAAGTATGTTCTCCCCTTATTGGTCCTTTTGGTCAAGTGCCACCCAGGTTATCTGAGCTTCTTAACCCTTTACAGGTAAAAATCGAATTAACCCTTTACAGGGTAAAGAGGGATTTTATGCTACCTTTAGCTGTATGTTTATGACATGCCCCCAAATCATAGACGGTGCCGGACAGCCTGCTCCACACTGACTGTGATTTCTTCCTGGAGCTCTAGGAGAAAACAGAATTAATAAGACACATGCACATCTAGAAATACTCTTGATTGTATAAAACCTAACTATTTTCCACATTTCAAGGATGATTTTAACCAGTTGACCCTTGGAAACTTCCGCGGGAGAGTGCATCAGCCACTTTGTTAGAAGTTCATGAAATGTGTTGCATTTCAAAATCAAAATCTTGTAGAGCTAATCTCCACCGAAGAAGATTGTTGTTGTTGTCCTTGATGGCATGAAGCCACTTCAGCGCAGCATGGACGGTTTGCAGGTGGAAACACTGTCCCCAAACATAGGGGTGTAGCTTCTCCAGTACATATACAATGGTGTAATATTCCTTTTTGCTGATTGACCTGTGGCTTTCCCTCTCAGTCAGTTTTTTGCTGAGAAACACGAGAGGATGAAATTCTTGATCTGGTCTTTTCTATATTAAAACTGCCCTCGCACCATGCTTGGACACATCTGTGGTTACTAGGAACGGTTTGTCAAAGTCTGGGGCCCTTAGCACAGGGTCAGACATGAGTGTCGCTTTAAGCTAGTTAAAGGCCTGTTGACGCTTTTCAATCCACTGAACTGCGTTTGGGTGTTTCTTTTTGGTTAGATCTGTCAGTGGGGAAGCGATCTGGCTGTAGTGTGGTACAAATCGCCTGTATGTTTCCCCCGATGACCAATGACTGACACATCAAACTCTTTGTATCACCTTTATTTAATATTTTCTAATAAACATTTATATCTGGCCAAGCCTAAGAAGGATTGGACCTGTTTCTTTGACTTTGGGACAGGCCACTTTTGGATAGCATCCATTTTGGTCTGTAGGGGGTTGATAGTTCCTTGACCCACATGGTGTACAAGGTAAGTCACTCTGTTTAGGCCTATTTGACACTTAGCTTTAACAGTTAGTCCTGCCACCCTTATGTGCTCAAAGACTTTTTGCAGATGCTCCAGGTGTTCTGCCCATGAATCAGAAAAAATGGCCACATCATCAAGGTAGGCAACTCCAGATTCTCCCAATCCCACTAGGAGTTCATCTACAAGTTTCTGGAAAGTGGCGGGTGCATTTAGCAGCCCAAAAGGGAGCACACTAAATTCATACAGCCCGGTATGGGTGGTGAAGGCTGACCTTTCTTTGGCGGGTTCATCTAGTGGTACTTGCCAGTGCCCCTTGATTAAGGCTAAGGTAGAGATGAACTGGGCACGTCCAGTTCCTCCAATAGCTCATCCGTGCATGGCATTGGATAGTTGTCTGGGCGAGTTACAGGATTTAGTTTATGGTAGTCCACAAAAGCATATCTCCCCATCTGATTTAGGAACTAGACACTGGAGATGCTCATGCACTGTTAGAGGGGTGGATTACACTCATCTGTTGTATGTCCTGGATCTCCTGTGCTATAGCAGTTTTGGCTTGAGGAGACACCCAGTAAGGCTGGGCTCTAATTGGGTGAGCATTACCTGTGTCAATGGAGTTGTATGCCCGTACGGTCTGTCCTGGTGTGGCTGAGAACATCGGTGTAAAGCTAGTGCACAGCTCCTTAATCTGCTGTCGCTGCATACTGCTGAGGGTCATGGAGAGGTTCACCTCTTCCACAGGCGCTCTTGGACCATGAATGTCCCTTCCCACAACGCTTCCATCTTATGGCCCTGGAGCGCCTTTAAGACCATGACTTGGTCCCCTACTTTGAAGGAACACTTTCTGGCATGTTTATCATACCAGGCCTTTTGCTCTTCCTAAGCATCCTTTAGGTTTTCTTTAGCAAGGGCTAAAGAGTCTTGGAGGGCGTTTTGTAGATTGCTTACAAAGTCTAGAATGTTAGTTCCTGGAGAAGGCATAAATCCCTCCCATTGCTGCTTCACCAACTGTAATGGTCCTTTAATCTTGTGGTCATACACAAGTTCAAATGGTGAAAATCCTAAACTGAGTTGTGGTACAGCCCTGTAGACAAACAGGAACTGCTGCAACACTAGGTCCCAATCATTGGTGTTCATTTACGAATTTATGTATCATGGCTCCCAAAGTTCCATTAAACCTCTCCACCAGGCCATTGGTTTGATGGTGGTAAGGGATGGCAACCGAGTAGTTCACCTCATGAGCTTCCCACAGGCTTTTCATGGTCCCTGCCAGGAAATTAGTTCCTGAATTGGTAAGGATGTCGGAGGGCCAACCTAACCTGGCAAAAATATCTGTTAATGCCTGGCACACACTTTTAGCCCTGGTGTTGCTTAGCGCTACTGCTTTTGGCCATTGGGTGGCAAAATCCATAAAAGTCAGTATGTAAGGCTTTCCCAAAAGTAAGAAATAAATAATAATAATAATAATTAATAATTAAAAAACACCTTGTGAAGTTCCTGGCTGTAGCTAACACCTTTGTTAAAAAAAACCTAACACCTCTGCCTCCGGGCAAAGCGAGACAAAAAGAAAACAAAACTCCAGTTGTTCTCAGCTCCTGCTTTCCCCAAGCAGCTAAAAGAAGAAAAAAAATTCCTAAGGTTTGTGCTTCTGATTCAAAATGATCTCTGCTTCAAAATGATCCCTCCGTGCTGCTACCATGTCAGGGTTCCCTCCCCACTCTGAACTCTAGGGTACAGACATGGGGACCTGCATGAAAGACCCCCTACGCTTATTTCTACCAGCTTAGGTTAAAAAATCCCCAAGGCACAAATTCTCCCTTGTACCTTGGATTAGGTAATGCTGCCACCACCAAATTATTAGACAAAACTCAGGGAAAGGATCATTTGGAGTTCCTACTTTCCCCTAATATCCCCCCAAGTCCTACACCCCCTTTCCTGGGGAGGCTTGAGAATAAACAAGATAAGCACAGACCAACCTTGGGTTTTTTTAGGACACTAAAAAACCCAATCAGGTTCTTAAAAAAACACAACTTTGTTAGAAAGAAAAAAGGTAAAAGAAGCACCTCTGTAAAATTAGAATGGAAGATAATCTCACAGGGCAATCAGATTAAAAACACAGAGGATTTCCCTCTGGGCAAAACTTTAAAGGTACAAAAAGAAAACCAGGAATACACCTCGCTCTCAGCACAGAGAAAGTCACAAGCCATAATAAAAGTAAGCTAACACATTCCCTTGCTAGTACTTACTAATTCTACTGGAGTTGGATTGCTTGCTTTCTTGATCTGTCTCCGGCAAGCACACAGAACAGACAGGCAGAGAACAGACAAAACAAAGCCTTCACCCCCCCACCGCACCAGATTTGAAAGTATCTTGTCCCGTTATTGGTCCTTTTGGTCAGGTGCCAGCTAGGTTACCTGAGCTTCTTAACCCTTTACAGGTAAAAGGATTTTGTGTCTCTGGCCAGGAGGAATTTTACAGTGCTGCATACAGAAAGGTTGTTACCCTTCCCTTTATATTTTTGACAGGCCCAAGGGAGGTAGAAGGTCTGTACGACCGCTCAGCCTATGGCACCAGGGACCAGGTGAGGGTTCTCGTCCCAGTGAGGAAGAATAAGCTACGAACTGCCTGGGACAGGACCTTCAAGATCATCAAGCAGCTGGATGAGGAGAGCGATGTGTTGGAACTGCCCAACTGGGTTCCCAGCCACAGATGGGACCCGGTCAACATGATGGAGCAGTACTGTGACAGGGAGAGGCTGGTACTGTCCGTGTGGGGCCAGGGCGAGAAGGGGGAAGATCCCCTTGTGGGTCTCTTCCCTGAGACAGGAGCCAGCCCCTTACGCGAATCAATTCCTGTCTCTGACCAACTAACCCCTGCCCAGCAGGCAGAGATCAGAGAGATCCTGCATTGGTACCGACAGCTGTTTTCCAACGAGCCTGGGCTCACTAACCGAGCTGTCCACTGGGTGGAGCAAGGAGCCAGCTCTCCCATCAGGTGTTCCCCATTCAGAGTAACTGGGAACACAGCCCAGGCCCTGGAGGGAGAGGTCAGAGACATGCTGGCTTTAGGGGTGATGCAACCATCCACCAGCCCTGGGGGCCTCTCCCGTGGTGTTGGTCCCCAGGAAAGATGAGTCAATCCAATTCTGTGTGGCCCTGTCTGGTGCCTGCCCATACATAGGCCTGATGAGATCCTTGACAAGCTGGGGGGAGACTCGGTACCCCATGACCAGAGATCTCACTAAGGGCTACTGGCAGGTGCCTTTCGATCCAGATGCCAGGTTGAAACCTGCTTTTGTCACCCCTTTGGGGCTGTACAAGTCCCTGATTCTACCTTTTGGCATCAAAGAGGGCCTGGTTACCTACCACCACCAGGTGGATTAGTTACTGAGGTGGATTGAGAATTTTACCGTACCGTACATTGATGATATTTGCATCATTAGCCAGACCTGGGAGGGCCGGGTGTCCCAAGAAGGGCCTGAGTCACCTCCAGGATGCAGGGCTGACTGTAAAAGCTGGGACATGCAAGATGGGAATGGCAGAGGTGTCATACCTGGGCCACAAGATGGGGAGCAGCTGCCTAAAGCCAGAGCCAGCCAAGGTGGGGGCGATCAGAGCCTGGGCTGCTCCCCAGACTAAGAAACAGACCCAGGTCTTTACTGGGAGGTGTGGCAGAACCAGAGGTTTGTGCCCCACTTTAGCTCTGTGTCAGCCCCATCACTGAGTTGCGCGGGAAGGGGAAGCCAGACAAGCTGGTCTGGACTGGGCAGTGCCAGGGGGCTCTCCGGGCGCTGAAGGAGGTTCTGGTCAAGGGCCCTTGTTCACCAATGTCCCAGACATGGGGCTGGGCGCGGAGCAGACGCAGGCCGGACTTTGACAAGCCCTTGTTCACCAATGTCCCAGACACAGGACTGGGCGCGGAGCAGACGCAGGCCGACAAAAAGGGGGAGAAACACTCCATTGTGTACCTGAGCAGGAAGCTGCTGCCCCGGGAGCAGGAAGATGCTGCCCCGGGAGCAGGGCTATGTGGCCATAGAGAAGGAATGCCTGGCCATGGAGTGGGCTCTTAAAGGCTGCAGTCAAATCTATTTGGGCAGTGCTTCACTGAGTACACGGACCACTCACCCTGCCATGGCTGCACCAGATAAGAGGGGCCAATGCCAAGCTCCTGAGGTGGAATCTCTTCCCAGGATTATGAGATGGAGGTGGTCCACACTAAGGGGAATGAAAATGTTATGGCTGATGCTTTGTCCCAGAGAGGGAGGCCCGAACTTCCCCAGGTCACTGGCTAAAGTGACCCTGCTCAGTTCGGTCTTGAAGCGGGGAGAGATACGACGAAGCGGGGATTTTCCCTTGTTATGTTGTATGTGAGCCTATGTGAGTCTTGCTGTTTGCATGAAAGCTGTGTGTGCCTCAGTTTCCCTGTGTATTTTACCAATGTCTAGGTGGTGGGGAAAAAAGGTGTGTGACTTTTGCGGGCGCTGCTCCTGAGATCTGGGAGGGGGATGCGACCAGGTGACTCTTGGCCTGGGAAGTGAGACAAAAGCTGGAGGAGGAGCAACGGGCAGGGCAGGGGCTAGGCAGCTGCAAGCGAGTCAGTCTCAGCTGGGTTGGGGTGCAGGGGGAGGGCCAGAGCCCTAGCTCTGGGCTCCCCTCCCCCCAAGATGGACTTCAGAAAAAGTCACTGATTTCTGTGCTGACAAGTTCTGTTCTACGCTGTGTTCCTGTCGACTAATAAATCTTCTGTTTTACTGGCTGGCTGAAAGTCACATCCGACTGTGGAGTTGGGGTGCAGGGTCCTTTGGCTTCTGCAGGAGCCCTGCCTGGGTGGACTTGCTGTGGGAAGCACATGGTGATGAAGGGGATTGTCAGGGTTCCCTCTCTACTCTGAACTGTGGGGTATAGATGTGGGGACCCCCATGAAAGACCCTGTAATTTTATATTCCACCAGCTTAGGTTAAAAACTTCCCCAAGGCACAAATTCCTTTCCTTGTCCTTGGATGGTATTGCTGCCACCACCAAGTGATTTAAACAAACATTCAGGGAGGGGCTACTTAGAGCTCAATTTCCCATAAAATATCCCCCCAAGCCCTTTCACCCCCTTTCCTGGGGAGGCTTGAGAATAATCTACCAACCAAATAGGTTAACAAAGTAAGCACAGACCAGACCCTTTGGTTTTTAGGACACTAAAATACAATCAGGTTCTGAAAAGAAGAACTTTATTATAAGAAAAAAGTAAAAGATGCACCTCTGTAAAATCAGGATGGAAGGTAATTTGATGAGGTAATAAAAAGATTTAAAACACAGACGATTCCTCCCCCAGGCTCAACTGCAAAGTTACAAAACAAGAATAAACCTCCCGCTTGGCACAGGGAAAATTCACAAGCTAAAACAAAAGATAACGTAACACATTTCCTTGCTATTACTTACAAGTTCTGTAATTTTAGATGGATCATTTTAGTATGACCTGGATTACCTGCTTGGTCCCTCTCTTCGTCTCTAGAGGGAACACACAAAGAGCACAAATAAAACCTGTCCCCCCCCTCCAGATTTGAAAGTATCTTCTTTCCCCATTGGTCCTTCTGGTCAGGTGCCAACTAGGTTAATTGAGCTGATTAACCCCTTACAGGTAAGTGATTCTGTACCTCTGGCCAAAAGGAATTTTATATTACAGCATACATAAAGGTTGTTACCCTTCCCTTTATATTTATGATAGAAATGCTGAATGCTCTGAGGTCAGACCCAGGAAGGTCGAATCTGTGTAAGCATCTTGCCCTGGAGACAATCTGCTCAGAGAGAGGAGCTTCCCCCAGAGTCCTGGCAGGCTTCGTATGGGGTAGTCCCAGAGCATTGACCCAGTGACTCTGTGACAGGGGGCTTGGAAGCAGGACTGCTGGGTTCTATCACCAGTCCTGGGAGGAGAGTGGGGTCTGGTGGTTAGAGTACTGGGCAGGGGGCTGGTTTCCTGGGTTCTGTCCTGCCTCTGGGAGAGGGAGTGGTGTCTAGTAGTTAGAGCAAGGGGGGTCTGGGAACCAGGGCTCGTGGGTTCTATCCCATGCTCTGGGAGGACTTTGGGTCTAGTGGTTAGAGCTGCTGGTAAATGGCCCTGTCCAACAATGCCCTTCTGAATTAAACTTATTTCTGGACCAGTTTGGTTGGTGGCATTTTTTATTCATGTATTAGCTTTGGAGTAGTGGGAGGTTTGGGGATCCTGGTATTTTCAGGGTGTCCCATGGGAGACAAAGTAAGTCCCTATAATTGCTTGCACTGGGTCAACTGAAATCTTCACCTCCTATTGAGCCTTTATGCTTACAAGGCTGAGAGTGCTACGAACGGGACCGGATATCAAAGCTGCACTACGGGAAACCCTAGATGACAGTTTCCTGATGAACTAAAAGTGACTCTGATTATTTCGGTCAACAGAAATGCAAATGATGCCCTGGTAAGGAGGGCTAGCACCAGGCTAGGAGGCTGGTTGCCTCAAAGATTTGAGACTGAAATTCTTCTACTTCTGTTGTGGGCAGAAATACTCTTGAGCACATCGCGAACATCAAACAGTGAAAAAATCCTCCAGCAGTAACAGCCATTTCATCGCTGTTAATGACCCAGACCCCACAGTGGTTCTTCTGGTCAGGTGCCAGCTAGGTTAACTGAGCTGATTAACCCCTTACAGGTAAGGGATTCTGTACCTCTGGCCAACAGGGACTTTATATTACTGCGCACATAAAGGTTGTTACCCTTCCCTTTATATTTATGACAGAAATGCTGAATGCTCTAAGGTCAGACCCAGGAAGGTAGAATCTGTGTAAGAGTCTTGTCCTGGAGACAATCTGCTCAGAGAGAGGAGGTTCCTCCAGAGTCCTGGCAGGTTTCGTATGGAGTCAATGGGCCGTAGCTCCATTGGAGTCAATGGGGAAGATCCCTAGCTCTGGTCAATTGCCCACAGCTCCCAAGTGGGTGTAAACCAGTGTAACTCAAGGAAGGTTCCTTTACACCAGCTGATACCTTGGGCCACCCTAGGAAGTGACAACCCTTGGGGGTTGCTACTCTGGCCTCTCCCACCAGCACTGCACTGAAGTGCAAAAGCCAGAGCAAACATCAGAGAAGGTGGCAGGAAGTGGTCAGCTGCTCTTAGCCCTTCCTTGCCTGAGATGCCGCTGCCTGTCCAACCGCCCAGCTGAGCAGTGACTGCAAATGAGGCTGTGGCTTCCTTTGCCTCCATGAGAGGGGAGGGACCCATCCCCCTCCTTGCACCCAGAGGGGCCAGTGGTTGAGCTGAGAACACAGCTGCCATCCCAGAGCAACCAGCTCAGCATGGCGCTAACTCTCCTTTTGCCTCTGCTGGGTAAGTGACCTCCCTTGGCCCCCATCCCTCTGTGTGTCTGTATGGAGAGTCCTCCCCCACCCTGCCTCACATCCCTCCATCGCTCTGCATCCTCATCCCCTTCCCAGAGCTCTCAGCCCCCCTCGTTTCTTCTCTTCCAGCCTCTCTCCAGATTCTCCCCAGGCCAGTGTCCCCCGCAGGTAACGATGTCTCCTGTCCTTGATGAGATGCTCACAGAGGGTGTGGGGTGGGCATCTCAGGGAGTGGGGTTGGGGATCCCCCTCCTCTCACACTGTGGTGTTTGGAATAGCAAGGATGGGGGATCCCCGGGTGCCCCCATGTCATCCCAGAGAGGGCCAGGCTGCCCCGTTCACAGTCATCTCCCATGGAACCTGCCCCAGCAGCAGCAGTTCCAGTCCAGTGCCATGTCCGTGGGGGCAGAAGAATGACCCCAGCTGGTGCCTGCTTGGGGTGGTACCTTTGGTGGGTCCCAGCCGAAGCCACGGGGAGAAGATGCCCCCATCCACATGGTGCTACCCAGCACCTCCTTAGCAGCCTCATCAGACAGAGCGAGGGCTGGATGGGCCATGAAGACTGAACACCCACCTCCCCCTTACACTGAGTCCCCCTTGGGCAGGGACCCATCACTGTGGGGCTGTGTGTGGAGGGGGAAAGCTCTCCCTGCCCCAACTCTGGGCTCCCACACAGGACTCAGGGCCAGGGGACACAGACCCAGCACCGCCCACTGGAACATTAAAAGCAGGTTCTGCAGAGACCCCAGAGGAAACACAGTGGGTGGAAAACCACTCCCTTCCCTTCCCCACATCCGCCTGAGCTTCATCATTTCTCTTCAATGCCTTCTAGTTACAGCTAGGCAGGTCTGATAATCAGCTGACAGATTCTCCCCCCTCTTCTACCACTGCCCCTGGATAGAGAACATGGGGTGAATACTGTGATGGAAATGAGATCTTGGGATTGAACCATTTGCATCAACAATCCCCATTTTTGCATCCCACTTCCCCTTGGATGGAGAGTGTGGGGATTTTGGGGAGAACCAGGTGGATGAAGGATCCTTCCTCCCCCAGCTCTGTTCCTGATGTCCCTAATCCAGAGGTGGCCAAACTATGGCCCGTAGGCCACATCCAGCCTGTGAGACCATTCTGCCCGGCTCTTGAGCTCCTTTCTGGAGAGGCTAGACCCAGCCCCTGCCCCACTGTCCCTCCTCCCCCGCAGCTGTGCTGCCATGAGGGCAGGAAGTGTGGGGGTCAGATAGGAGGTGGGGTCCAGGTTGTTTGGGGAGGCACAGCCTTCCCTACCCAACCCTCCATATCATTTTGCCACCCAAATGTGGCTCGCAGGCCACAAAGTTTGCCCACCCCTGCCCTAATCCCTGATGAGAAAAGCAGATTCTCTCCTGGACTCCTGTCCCCATCCCTGAATTGTTCCTTGGCACAGTCTGGGCCCCACTCACCCTGCCATCTCCTCTGTGCAAGGGAGGGGAAAGCAGCACACTGGGGGGTCAGTGGGGAGATACTATTGGGGGGAGCAGGCTGTGGGATGAGGGGGTGTTACGTTTCACAGATAGGGGGAGCTGGAATTTGCCCAGCCCTACAAAGGGCGGGTCCATCTTGTAGTGAGAGACTCCAGGAGCTGGAGGTGTTTAGTGGAACAAAGAGAAGGTTAAGGGGGAGTTGATCACAGACTAGTAGTTCCCACCTGGGGAACAGAAATTGAGCAATCGACGGCTCTTCAACAGAACAGACAAAGATCTAACATGACCCAGCGACTGGGAGCTGGAGCTAGACAAATGCAGACTGGATATAAGGTGCAGATTTTCACAGTGAGAGGAATTCACCACTGGGAGAATTCCCCAGGGGTTGTGGTGGATTCTCCAGCACTGGTGGTTTCTGGATTGAGGCTGAATGTTTCTCTCAGAGATCTGCTGTAGGTCACAGAAGAGTCAGTTCAGGGAAGTCCTAGGGCCTGGGTGACACAGGAGGCCGGACTCCATGATCACTTCTGGCCTTGGGATCTTTTCTTAGATCCCAAGGGGCGGGGGGGGACAGAGGGAGAGAGAGAGAGAGAGAGAAACGGGCCGTGGTTTATTTCCCAGCATAGGGGTGGGTGCCGGGCAGTGAGATGACACTGGTTTGTGATCATGTCTGTCCAGGACCATCTCTGCCCCCTTCTCCATTCTCCTCATTCCATCATGGCCTCTCCCTCTGCACTGACCCCTCCGCCTCTGTTCTAGATCCCCCGCTGGCCCCCAAGCTCTCCCAGAACCCTTGGTACAGAGTGTATCTCCCAGGGGAGCGGGTTAACCTCACATGCTCGGCTCCTGGGGGTGAGGAGGTTTCAGGATACAGATTCTTCTATCAGAAAGGGCAGCAGGACCCCAGCATAGTCCTCAACCCTAATGCTGGAGCCCGGCTGGAGTTCACAGCAGAGAAGGGAAATGCTGGGACATACACCTGTGCGTACTGGAGACTGGAATCCCATCGAGAGAGCTCGTCTAGGAACAGCAGCTCTGTCTCCATAACAGTGACAGGTGAGTCCCTGTTTTTCCTGCTGTTTGATTGGAGAGACCCTGGGAATCTGAAGCCCACCCCAACATCCCAGCTTCACCCCCTGTCTCTGTTCAGGGCCACTCCCAGCATCTCAGACACTTTGTGCTGGTCTCACAAGGTCTCTACTGATCATCAAAGACTGGGAACTAACAGGTCACTGCTGTGGGCAAGCTCAAAGCACCGGGGTCCCAAGTGGGCATGGTCAGGGCCACCCTCTGTAAATCTACAGCCCTGCAGCTGCCTGGATTCCTCAGTCCTTATTTCTGTCATTAGAGGGATTGGTTGCTATCATGTTATCTGACCCCATGCCGGTACCAATATGCCAGGATCCCTCACTGCCCATGTGTATGGGAAGGGAAAGTGCTATCCTGCTGTGCTTGGCCCCTGGGGAGAAAGCATCACAGGACACAAATTAGTCTATCATGGCAGGGATTTGGTCTCTGAAGAGGTCCCCGGTCCCAGAGGAGTGACTGGTTGACGCTCACAGCTCAGGCAGAGATCACCTATCCCGTACCTCTGCTGTGCACTGGGCAACCCACTCCAGTCAGTGGATCCCAGAGGCCCTCCCTCCATTTGGGAAATACATGGGCACAGTGCAGGGTTGGGGTTCAGGGAGGTACAGGGGTGCAGGGAGTTTCCCACAGAGAAGTCTCCAATCCGTCCTAATTCCTGAAATGAATTTTGCCTTGGAGTATCGGCCCCTCACCTCCAAGGGCCTTCCACAGATCCCAGCCAGGTGTGATCCTTCTTCTGTATCTAACACTGACCCCTGTTTTCCAACCCCCCTTGCGGCCCTGTCCCTCTCCCTGAGCACATTGGATACCCCTCTGGAGAGCCTGTTCCCTGGGCTGCCCCAGGGTCACAAAGCTGGAGGATCCAATTCCACATTGTGGGAGGATGGAGCATCTCAGCTGAGGGCTGATCCTGGAGCAGCTTCCTTATACACTGAATGTCAAAGGGCTGGGAGTCTCTGGGTTACACGCCCATCTGTTCTGGGTACACCCATCCAGCCAGCAGATCACATCTGGGAAGAGCCAGCCTGTCTCTAGCAGCCTGGGGGAGGCATCACTGGGCAGAGAGATTGGGGTGTTTTGTGTGTGCCATGGACTTTGCTCATCTGTCTCCTTTCCTCATTTTGTGGGTCCCCTTTTACCTTTATTCCAGACCCTCCATCACCCCCCACGCTCTCTGTCCACCCCCTGCACCCCATCTATATCCCAGGGGAGTCGGTAATGCTGAGGTGCTCAGCTCCCTTTGGAGAGGAAGTGAAGAGATACCGGTTCTTCAGTCAAAGACAGGAGCAGATCTCCAAAGGAGACTCCAGCCAGGACACCTGGCTGATCACCACGACTTACACAGAATACAGTGAAGTGTACAGCTGTGTGTACTGGATAATGGTGCTTGGGCGACAGATCCCATCCAAAAGGAGCCCTCCTTTCACAGTGCCTGTGATGGGTGAGACCTGATTTCCACCTGGGAGACATGAGGGGTGACACTGGGGAGGGCCCTTCTCCATCCCTTCCCAGCTACATCTGGGGATTGCGCTGCTGCAGCCCCAGGCCATGATTCCAGTGCTTCCAGTGCCCTCTGCCTCTCCCCGGCAATGCCCACAGTCTGACTGCCCAGAAACACATTAGCGGAACCTGGGACTTTCTCCTCTCCCCTCTGCACTGACCCCTCTGCCCCAGACACTGGCCACCAGGAAGTTTAGACTTGAAATTAGATGAAGGTTTCTAACCACCAGAGGAGTGAAGTTCTGGAACAGCCTTCCAAGGGGAGCAGTGGAGGCAAAAGACATATCTGGCTTCAAGACTAAGCTTGATAAATTTATGGAGGGGATGATATGATGGGATAGCCTAATTTTGCCAGTTAATTGATCTTTGATTATAGCAGATACATATGCTCAATGGTCTGTGATGGGATGTTAGATGGGGTGGGATTTGAGTTACTGCAGAGAATTCTTTCCTGGGTGCTGGCTGGTGAGTCTTGCCCAGATGCTCAGGGTTTAGCTGATCACCATATTTGGGGTTGGGAAGGAATTTTCCTCCAGGGCAGATTGGCAGAGGCCCTGGGAGTTTTTCGCCTTCCTCTGCAGCAAGGGGCATGGGTCACTTGCTGGAGGATTCTCTGCACCTTGAAGTCTTTAAACCATAATTTGAGGACTTCAGTGGCTCAGACATAGGTTAGGGGTTAGTTACAGGAGTGGGTGGGAGAGATTCTGTGGCTTGTGTTGTGCAGGAGGTCAGACTAGATGATCATATTGGTCCCTTCTGACCTATGAGTCTATGAGTCTATGAGACACTCCCCTACACAGAACAATCATCTTCCCCTCTCTCTGCTTTCCAGACTGGGTCCCAGCCTTCTTCTTTCCACCAGTTCATTCCTCTTAGGCACAGAGCCCGCAACCAAGGAAGGGAGCAGGTCTCTGATGCACTCCCCATCTCAACCAGGAGGGATCAGCTGGGGTCACAGCTGAAGTAAAGAAACCAGAGCCCTAGGCTTGGATAATCGAGGCTGGTCAATGGATCACAGACAATATTTCTTATGCTGCCAGGCCAGAAAGGACCACTGTGCCCATCTAGTCTGGCCTCCTGCATTGCACAGACCAGAGAAGTAGAGCAGAACCAGTGCTAACATCCCTCTGGCCTCCACACCTGCCTTTTCTGATTCCACTTCTCTCCCTCATCATACGTTGGACTCTAGTCTTTGAATTTGCACCTGCTCCTTTTATTCTCCTCCTCTTCTGCCCCATCTTTGCTCTTTCATGTCCCTGATGAGCCTCATGCCACAATATTTGGGCCCAACAGGGCTGACCAGCTGAGAAAATGGCCACCTCACTCTCCTAAATGCTCACACAACTGACAACATGCCCACTATACCAGCATCAACACAGCCACATAACATGGCCGCCCAGCACAGCCAAGACCATATCTACACAATATGTCTACCTGATTTCCAAATATAGCTGCCCTTCAGAGAGCAGCACAAGACATGGCCACTCCACATGGCCAGGAACATGGCTGCTCAATGGACACAGATATGGACATCCAACCCGGCCATCTTGTGCCTCTACCCTCTAAGACAGTAGAATACCACCAGGACCTTCCAGCTCTCAGCCAGGCTGGTCTCAGATTGCCAGATACCCTGGGCCCTCCCTATCTACCAACATCAAGAGCTGGGGCATTAGTAATATAGAGGTAACAGAACAAGAGTCACATCCTGGTGACCCTGGCTGCCTTATGATCCCCACATTCCAGGCCCACATGGTATCTGAAGGCAGTCAGCCCCAACCCCTAACCCAGTTCTTTGATGGCCCAAGTATCTGAGCTGCTTACAGTTTGTTAATGGATATAGCTCCTCTGTGCCCATTGTAAAGATGGGGAATGGAGGCAAAGAGAGGTTAAGTCCCACAAGGGTTGCCTTGAGAGACTTCACCAATGTCCTGGTGAACACAGATCCAAACCCCTTGGATCTTAAAACAAGGAGAAATTAGCCATCCCCCTTCCTTTCTCCCACCAACTCCTGATGGATCCAGATCCAATGCCCTTGGATCTAAAAACCAAGGAAAAATCAATCAGGTTATTTTAAAAAAAAGGCTTTTAATTAAAGAAAAGAAAGGTAAAAGAAAACCCTCTGGGAGAGATTAGCATACCAGCTACTCTCACAGACAACAGATTCCAAACACAGAGGATGTTCCCCTGGGCAAAAACGTAGTTACACAAAAAATACTCAAATACCCAATTTGACTATTCCTCTAATTGCACAAGACAGGTTGCAAAGAAATAAGCATAAACCTATTTATTCCTTTCTAAAACTTACTACTCTGATAAGAGGCGGGTTCCTTGATCTTTTTCACTCCAGCTGAAACTGAAAAACTGACTAAACAAAGGAAACTCCCCTCTTTCCTTTTGAAACATCTTGTCCTCCCATTGGTTCCTCTGGTCAGGTGTCAGGTAGGCTAGGTGAACTGCTTAACCCTTTACAGGTAAAAGAGGCATTAACCCTTAACTGTCTGTTTATGACAGGGTCTGTGGTACAATAGGAAATTCAACCCCAATAGCCATGTCCCAGGTCAGCCCCATAACCACTGGATCATCCTTCCCCTTTTTGGAATGAGAAGCGGCTGTTACAGACATGTTCATGTTCTCAATGAGCCTCACATCACAATATTTAGGCCCAAAATGGCAGCTCAGCTGAGAAAATGGATTCCTCAGTATTCTAGAATCCCACACAATCAGCAACATAGCCACTATACTGATGTCAACACAGTCACAGAACATGGCTGCTCAAGACAGCCAAGGACATGTCTACCCAATATGTCTACCTGATTTCAAATATATCCGTTCCTCAGAGAGCAGCACAACATATGGTTGCTCAACATGGCCAAGAACATGGCTGCCCAATGGATACAGACCTGGGCATCCAACATGGCTGCTTTGCACCTCTACCCTGTGGGATGGTAGAATCCCGGCGAGGCCATCCAAGTCTCAGAAAGTCTGGCCAGATGGGGTGGGATTGTCAGATACTCTGGGCCCTCCCTATCTAGAGATGGCTCCATAAATATTGGGGGTTAGGGCATTAGTAATGGAAGGGTGATAGAAAATGAATCACCTCCTGGTGACTCTGGCCACCTTGTGATCCCCACATCACAGCCCCATATTGTATCTGAAACCAGCCATCCCCAACCCCTATCCTGCTCTCACTCATTTCTGTGGGGTCTCTCAGCATCCTGAGGAGAAGCAAGAGACTCTGGACAGAGAACACAGGTCATCCATGAATAAATTGAATTCTGGGCACCATCTCCACTTTCTCTCCCTCTATGTCCCTGCTGAACCCTCTCCTTTTATCCCAGCAGATCCCCTTCCCCGGCCGGTGTTGAGCGTGGATCCCCCATCTGCAGTGGTGAGTGAAGGGCTTCCCCTGCTCATCATCTGTGTGGCCCCCAGGAACTCTGGTGAGCAGAGGTTTCATTTCTACAAGGATGAGGTCGAGATCATTCCCGGGGACGCGGGGTCTGATATCAACACCACGGAGCCCGGCACTGGCTTTCTGAACATTTCTGTCCTCAGCATCCCCCGGGCCGGTCTGAACAACATTGGGGAATTCACTTGTGGGTACGAGGAGAATATGAGCAAGAGGTGGATCCCATCCCCCAGGAGCTGGGCAGTGAACATCACGGTGACTGTCACCAGGACAAGTGAGACTTCCCTAATTTCTTAATTCAGCTCCCTGTGTTGCTCCCATTGGAGGAGAACCATCTCCAGGAGCTCTCCTGGGAAAGGGAGGTCAGATGAGATGAGAGATGTAACATGGAGATAGAAAATAAAGTGGAAGTGGAATTCTCCTTTCTCTCCCCACGCCCTTTCTATCTATGATACTTTGATGGCCCACATATCTGAGCTGCTTACAGTTTGTTAATGGATATAGCTCCTCCATGCCCATTGTAGGGATGGGGAATGGAGGCAAAGAGAGGGTAAGTCCCACAAGAGGTCTGTGGTACAATAGGGAATTCAACCCCAATAGCCAATGTCCCAGGTCAGCCCCCTAACCACTGGATCATCCTTCCCCTTTTTGGAATGAGAAGCGGCTGTTACAGACATGTTCATGTTCTCAATGAGCCTCATATCACAATATTCAGGCCCAAAATGGCAGCTCAGCTGAGAAAATGGCTTCCTCAATATTCTAGAATCCCACACAATCAGCAACATGGCCACTATACTGATGTCAACACAGTCACAGAACATGGCTGCTCAAGACAGCCAAGGACATGTCTACCCAATATGTCTGCCTGATTTCAAAATATGTCCGTTCCTCAGAGAGCAGCACAACATATGGTTGCTCAACATGGCCAAGAACATGGCTGCCCAATGGACACAGACCTGGGCATCCAACATGGCTGCCTTGCACCTCTACCCTGTGGGATGGTAGAATCCCGGCGAGGCCATCCAAGTCTCAGAAAGTCTGGCCAGATGGGGTGGGATTGTCAGACACTCTGGGCCCTCCCTATCTAGAGATGGCTCCGTAAATATTGGGGGTTAGGGCATTAGTAATGGAAGGGTGACAGAAAATGAATCACCTTCTGGTGACTCTGGCCACCTTATGATCCCCAAATCACAGCCCCACATGATATCTGAAGGAAGCCATACCCATCCCCTAGCCAATCTCTCACTCATTTCTGCACGGAGCCCCTCTGGGTCGTGAGGTGAAGCAAGAGGCTCTGGAGAGAGAGCACTGGTCAGCCCTGGGTAAACTGAACTCTGGACATCATCTCCATTTCCCACACTGCCCTATTCCTGCTGAACCCTTCCCTTTGCTCCTCCCCTCAGACATCCTTCCCCAGCCGGTGCTGAGCGTGTATCCTCCGTCTGGAGCAGTGAGTGAAGGGCTCCCAATGCTCATCACCTGCATGGCCCCCAGGGATGCTGGCGAGAGGATATTTCATTTCTACAATGATGGAGCCAAGATCTTCCCCGAGGACATTGGGTCTGAGGTGAACACCACAGAGTCCAGGATATGCTCTATGAACATCTCTGTGTTCAGCATCCTGTGGTCTGGTTCCAATAACACAGGAGAATTCACCTGCGAGTATGAGGAGAATGTGAGTGGGAAGTGGATCCTGTCCCCAAGGAGCTGGGCCATGAACATCACAGTGTCAGGTGAGGTGGGCTATGGTTTTTAATAACCTCCCACATAAATTCACCCTCAAACCCCAGACACAGTTGTCAAGTGAACAACCAGCACTCAGTGCCCTTAGTCAGGGCACGTCACAGTGTTGGAGGACAGAAAGAGAGGAGCGGAAAAGACACATAGATGGAAAGAATCAGGGGTTCGTATCCACCAGTCTAAGAGAGAAGGTCTGGGGTGGGTTCCGCATCTCACTTTGATGGCTCCTGAGATCCAGGGGAGTTTGTCATGAGTCCTGAAGGCACAAGCACGCGGACATTATGTGCATCACCATTAGCAGTGATATTCACCTGCTGTTGCGCTCATTATTCTCCTCTCTCTGCAGCTCAAATCTTCTTCTGGGTCCGTGAGCTGGTGGTAGGTGGCTCCTTCTTCCTCATTAGTGGTCTCATCTTCCTCGTCTCCCACTGCTGCTTCTAGATCCAGGTAACTGGCTTGTTCTGTGAAGGGGGACCTTCATTCTGTGCCTTGGATTCTCTCCACAGGGTGACTCGTTTGGGCTACGATCTCTCTCCTTGAATTTCAGCCTGGGGATGGAGGGGTAGAAGGTTCTAGTGGAAATTCCAAGAGTGAGATCTGAGAAACATCCACTGTATCTGAAAGAGTTTTAGGCACCATGCAGGCTCCAGCAACCAACCAAAATGAAGCCATGTCTGGGGAGGACATGGCTACTGTTTCACAGCAGCACAATTCTCATGCACCCTACACATGGCTGCAATGAAGTGTGTACCAACCCAGCCTTCTGAGGTATCATTTGAAACTTCCAATCACATTGGTCAATAATTTAACGGCAGTACTTATGTGAGAGTGCCGTTGGTGGAGACATGGTCACCCTCTGCTAGTCTCTTTTAAAGTCTGTATTTGGAAAAAGGGGAATCAGGTCTGACCAGCGCTTGAATAGAAATGAAGCAGGGTGACCAGTGCCAAGAGAATTACAATGTGCGTATGTGGTGAACATAAGAACAGCCATAGTGGGTCAGACCAATGGTCTATCTAGCCCAGTATCCTGTCGTCTGACAGTAACCAATGCCAGGTGCTTCAGAGGGAATGAATAGGACAGGTAATCATCAAGTGATCTATCCCCTGTAGCCAATTTCAAGCTTCTGGTAAAGCATGGTTTTGCAGCCCTGTCCATCCTGGCTAATAGCTGCTAATGGCTCTAGTCTCCATGAATTTATCTAGTTCTTTTTTTAACTCTGTTATAGTCTTGGCCTTCACAACATCCTCTGGCAATGAGTTCCACAGGTTCACTGTGTGTTGTGTGAACTTATTTACTTCCTTATTTACTTTTTATTTACTTTTCCCACCCCAGTCATGATTTTGTAGACCTCAGTGATATCTCCCCTTAGTCGTCTCTTTTCCAAACTGAAAAGTCCCAGTCTTATTAATCTCTCCTCATATGGAAGCTGTTCCATAACCCTCATTATTTTCATTGCCCTTTTCTGTATGTTTTCCAATTTCATTATATCTTTTTTGAGATGGGGCAACCAGATCTGCATGCAATTTTCAATATGTGGGTGTGAAGGGTTCCCCGCTCCGGGGTGCCACCTGGAACTGGGGTACCTCTGAGCCCCCCAACCCACCAGCCTCAGCTGCCTTTATGCTGTACTGCTGTAACAAGCCTGCCAAGCCCTCTCCCAGGCTCCAGCACACATACAGGTAGGGAGACACCCAACTGCAGTTCTTTAACCAGGTTCTTTAACCAGCCACTGCATGGGAAGGCTCAGCTAGGACACCTCTCAGTTCCTAAGGCACACACGCCCCTCTGGAGTGTAAACCCAAAATTATACCATCTTGTGCTGCACAGGGAACTGTACAGCATAAGCTAATGAAATTCCTTCCCTCTCTCGATGTGGAGAGGAAATATACAACAGCTTTCTGCCCCAAGTTATGATTAACACGCACTCTGGTTTTCAAAAAAGCAAAACCAAGTTTATTAACTGCAAACAATAGATTTTAAGTGATTATAAGGGATAGCAATCAGATCAAAGCAGATTACCTAACAAATAAACAAAACACGCAAACTAAGCTTAATATAAAGAAATCATGCCTGGTATGGAGAAAGTAAATATGGAAATGTTATGTACTCCTTTGCATAACACAAGAACTAGGGATCACCAAATGAAATTAACAGGCAGCAGGTTTAAAACAAACACAAGGAAGTATTTCTTCACACAATGCACAGTCAACCTGTGGAACTCTTTGCCAGAGGATATTGTGAAAGCAAAGACTATAACAGGAAATGAACGAGATAAATTCATGGAGGATAGGTCCATGAACGGCTATTAGCCAAGATGGGCAGGGATGTGTTTGCCAGAATCTGGAAATGAATGACAGTAGATGGATCATTTGATGATTGTCTGTTCTGTTCATTCCCTCTAGGGCACCTGGCATTGGCCAGGTTCGGAAGACAGGATACTGGGCTAGATGGACCTTTGGTCTGACCTAGCATGGCCATTCTTATGTGCTTATGCTCTTATACTACATAGATTGGGTATGAATAGCAAATTTTCACCTTAAAAGATGCAAGCAGATCCAGGCTTTTACGAAGTAAGCTGCACTAACTTACAGCTTGGAATCCCCAGGTATTTCGTTCACAGGCTAAAAATCCATCTAGTCTGGGTCCAGCCCTTCCCCCAAGTTCAGTCTTTGTTCCTCAGGTGTTTTCAGAAGTCTCTTTGGGTGGGGAGTCAGTGAAGAACTGCGATGAGGTCACTCCCCTGCTTTAATTCGCTTTTGCATATGGCAGGAACCCTTTATGTCAAAACTTGGTTCCCATGCCAGTCAGTGGAAGAACACTGCTATTCCAAGATGGAGTCCAGCACCAGGTGACCTGCTCGTAAGTCCCTGTAGTGTCATATCAGCCATGAGTCAGAAGCTGTTTGTGGGGTCCTCAGTAAAGCCTCCACTCCAGCCCCCGACTGGGCGGGGCACCAAACAGGGGACTGTAGCCTGCAATTGGGTTAGATCAGCAAGATCTATAAGCCCAGGCCCTCAGGCAGGGTGGGGCAACTAGGAGTTAGGAGGCTCTGGCCTGTATTCAGGACAGAGCAGTTATAAGTCTAGGTGCCCAGATCCCCACCCAAGGTGGGGAACCAGACAGTTACAGGATCCTCCCCTGTAGTCAGAGCAGAGCATTAAAGTCTCTAAGCCCAGGCACTCAAGCAGGGCTGGGCAGCAAACTGTCGGGGGTCCTGGCTCTGGCAAACCAGCAACAAATACAGGCCTTTTGGCCTAGAATGGGGAGCCTGCCATCCCTGGGTGGGTGGCAGGGGAAGGGGGACCCAGGCCCACCCGACTCTAGCCCAGGGCCGTAAGGGTGGTGGAGCGGCCCCCACTGGATCAGCGGAGAAATCCAGCCACAACATGCTGCCTAGCTGTTAGTCATCAATGCAGCTGAACTAAATTCGGCTCCCCTGGGCCAGTGGCTCTCAACCTTTCCAGACTAATGTACCCCTTTCAGGAGTCTGATTTGTCATGCGCATACCTAAGTTACACCTCACTTAAAAACTACTCGCTTACAAAATCAGATGTAAAAATACAAAAGAGTCACAGCCACACTGCTACTGAAAAATTACTTCCTTTCTCATTTTTACCATACAATATAAAATAAATCAACTGGAATATAAATATTTCAGTGTGTAGTATTTAAAACAGTACGAACAAGTCATTGTCTGGATAAAGATTTCATTTGAACTGACTTCGCTAGTGTAGCCTGTGGAAAACTATTTTGTGTAGCCTGTGGAAAACTAAGCAAATATCTAGATGAACTGATGCACCCCCGGAAGACCTCTGGGTGCGCCCAGGGAAACATACCCTCATTGAGAACCACTGCTCTGGGCTACTTCCTACACTCCCATTTGGGGCTGGGGTTTCTGGGTCCTAGAGTCATTGCTCATCTCACTGGGACAAATAGCTAATGGGAGCCCCAGCAACTCCTCAGTGTGTCTGGCAACTGGAAGCTCTGGCAGTCCCTCTGGGTCTCGGGCACTGTAGTGGGCTGTGTTGGGTCTGAGCTCCAGCAGTGGATGGAAGATGTCCTTTTCCTCTGGTGGTTCGTTCTCAACTGCGCTGGAGGGCCTGCTTTTATACCGCAGGTTCCTGTCCCTCCCCTCTGCTTCCGGCAGGGCGGGAGAGGGTGCCTTTCCGGTGGGGTAGTTGCGGTTGTCCCTCCGTCCGTCTGGAGGGAGGCCACTCCCCCTTGTTACATGTCATATTATCTATCCCTTTCCTAATGACACCCAGCATTCTGTTAGCTTCTTTGACAGCCGCTGCACATTGCATGGAAGTTTTCAGAGAACTATTCACAATGGCTCCAAAATCTCTCCCTTGAGTGACAACAGCTAATTTAGACCCTGTCATTTTATAGGTGTAGTTAGGATTATGTTTTCCAATGTGTATTGCTTTGCATTTATCAATATTGAATTTCATCTGCCATTTGGTTGCCCAGTCACTCGGTTTTGTGAGATCCCTTTCTAACTCCTTGCAGTCAGCTTTGGACTTAACTATCTTGAGTAGTTTTGTATCATCTGCAAATTTTGCCACCTCCCTGTTTACTCCTTTTTCCAGATCATTTATGAGTATGTTGAATAGGACTGGGCCCAGTACAGACCCCTGGAGGATCCCAGTATTTACCTCTCGCCATTCTGAAAACTGACCATTATTCCTACCCTTTGTTTTCTGTCTTTTAACCAGTTATCAATCCAGGAGAGCACCTTCCCTCCTATCACATGACTGCTTACTTTTCTTATTAGCCTTTGGTGAGGGACCTTTTCAAAGGCTTTCTGGAAATCTTCAAGCCACGAAGGAGAGGAGATAACGACTCAGCTATCAGCGGGGGCTGGAGTGGCACCTCCAAGAGACCTTCACGCTCATTGAAGCAGCATCAAGGAACTTAAAGAGATATGCTCTCAGGGACAGTAGAGAGAGGGTCAGTGAACCTCCAAGTTATCTTCTGCCTCGGATGACAGGGGAAACCAGTGCCTCAGAGTTTGGTGGAAGGTTCTGACCAAGAGCCAGTCAGCTAGGCTGGACCATTCATAGTAGAGCTTGAAACCATCTTGAATGCAGACTATGCCCGGCTACATTGAGTGTTAGCCTTTCAGCTGCATTTTAGAACATAAGAACGGCCGTACTGGGTCAGCCCAAAGATCCATCTAGCCCAGTATCTGTCTACCGACAGTGGCAATGCCAATGCCACTGTGATTTTCTTGTAACCATTTTTTGCTTGGATTCTTTTCACTTGGCATCACTTAACCTGTTAACCTGTAGTTTGTTGTTAATAAATTTGTTTTATTTTAATCTAAACCAACCCAGGGCTGAATGTGAATTCAAGTCACTGGTAACTCCAGTTAATGTGGTGAGCAGCTGTGGATTGTCTCTTTAAAGGAGCAAGCGGCCCTTATTATTTCTCTGGATGCTCCAGTAGAGGGCTGGACATTTCTGGGCAGATGGTTTGTGGGGAAATTTGGGCCAGGAAAGCATTGGGGTCCCATGGTTAGTAGTAACCAAGACTTGTGAAGACCAGGGCATGGTGAGAGGTACCAAGCAGGCTGCTGGAGTCGGTGTTGCTAAACCAGGTCTGTTGATCGCAGATGCTCAGTACGTGCCTGTCTGCTGGCAGAGAGTATCCAACAGGGAGCTGCAGCAGCCGACCATTTCAAGGGACCAAAGGTTATGGGGCAGGAGGGTGTGGATGAAACCCCAAAAGATGGCACCCAAGCATGGCAGCATTTGCGCAACATCAGCTAGCAGTGATCCCAGCCACCATACAACCTCCCGTAGTGTAGGACTCTGCAGCTCTTGTACAAAGACACGGGACCGATATACATGAGCTCAGCAGAGCAAGATTTACGTGCCCAGTCGAAGTGGAGGTGGGAATTTAGAGAACAAGATTTGTGCATGTGAAGAGCCAGTGGGTATTTAATGACCAGGCAGGTCATTAGCTTCTCTGCACACCTTCCACGAGATGACAAATCCAGCAGCACAGTGCACTCTAAGGAGACACTCATTCTGGTTCCCGAAGCACAGCGCCCCCTAGCACTGCACAGGGCATGGCAGCCAGCGCTGCCTGGCATGGGAGAGCGCCCCCTGCTGAGCCCCTGCCCTGCTTCTGGCAGTACAGCACCCCCAAAGGAATACACAGGATATGGTTGGGGTCACTCAACCTGGCAGAGTGTGAGAAATTGGAGTGTATCACAGCTCACAAGGCAGGACCTGGTGTGAAATGGAGCCTGGAGGGTTGATGACCCTTCATTGAGTCTTGTGTTTGTGTCTTCCAGCGTCTGCAAGAGGTTCCCAGGCAGTGCCCACAAGGGCTGTAGGACAACAGTGAAATTCTCTGACACTCTCCATCTCTGAGACACTCCATTAATTTGTCTGAATGTTCATGGTGGAGAGTTCTCTCTGTTCCCCATGTGTGTTCTTTTGAGGCAGGCAGCAGGGGGATCTGGGAACCAGGACTCCTGGGTTCTATTCCTGGCTCTGGGACAGGTGAGGGGTTTAATGGATACAGCAGGGGAGTCTGGGAGTCAGGGTGTATGGGTTTTACTCCAGGCTTTGGGAGGGAAGTGGGCTCTAGTGGGTTGGAGATGGGAATCAACCCGCTGCTCTGTTTCCAGTTAAACTTTTCAGCCCAATTTATTTGGCGTTATCTTTTATCCTTCTTTCTGCTGTAGACGAGCCACAGAGTTTGGAAAATTATCTCCATGGTGTTTATGGGTCATGCAAGGGTAGATAAAGTCAATCCCCAAAGAGCTTTGACCTTGGGTAATTGAAATCTCTGCCTCATATGAAGGCTTGAAACTTACAATGCCCAGAATACAGAACCAGAGATTCCTTTAAACCAGTTGAGACTCTGGCCCCTCCCATCAGCCCTTCATTGAGCTACAGCTGCCAGTGCAGGTCTTGGAGAAGGTGTCGGGAAGTGGTTAGCTGCCCTCAGTCCCTCCTTACATGAGACGGTACTGCATGTCCAGCCGCCCAGCTAAGTGGTGACTGCAACTAACGCTATGACTTCCTCTGCATCCCTCAGAGGAGAGGGTCCTGTCTCCTTCCTTGCACCCAGATGCAGCTGGTGACTGAGTGAAGACCCAAGATCCAGTAGTGTAGCTGGTGGGATTCAGCGGAAGCAGCTGCTTCTGCTCCGGCTGGCAGACGTGGAAGCAGCGCCTGCAGGCCGCACGGCTGGAGGAGCCGCGGGGCGGCAGCAGCAGCCCAGAGCGGAAGCCACGCCTGCTGGCGCTGCCCACAGCACGGCCGGAGGAGCCGTGGGGCTGCAGGCCAGCATGGAAGCGCAGGAGGGAAGGTGCAGGGGGGGAAGTGTTCCAGTCTGGGGGCATGGCCAGAGGGGGAGACAAGGGGCGGCACCTTTTTTATGTTTTTTGCTCCCCCTATGCTGAAAACCTGGCTACGCCACTGCCCAGCTCCCATCTCCGAGTGACCAACTCAGCATGGCACTAACTCTCCTTCTGCCTGTGCTGGGAAAGTGACCTCCCTCAGCCCCCAACCCTCTGTGTGTCTGCCCAGAGACTCCTGCCCCACCCTGCCCCATAACCCTCCATCCCTGTAGCCCCCATCCTCTCCCCAGAGCTCTCGAACCCTCTTCTCTTCTCTTCCAGCCTCTTTCCAGATTCTCCCCAGGCTTGTGTTCCCCACAGGTAACGACATATCCTGTCCTTGCTGAGATGGTTGGGGGGGGACTGAGGGGGAAGTGGGTTTTGGTCGGGGGGGCAGGCATCCCCTTCCTCTCCCACAGAGAGAGTGAGGGCTGGACAGGCCATGGAACCTGAGCCCCCATCTGTCCATTACATTGAGTCCCCCCATGACAGGGGCCCATCGGGGTGAGTCAATGAATGGAGGGGGGAGGCAAATGTAGCTGAGGGGAGTCACCGGCAGACAAGGTACATCGCTCAGGTAAATCAACAATTTAGAAGTAATGTTAGAGGATTTGTGCATGTGTGTGCGTGTGTGCATGTGTGTGTGTAATGGGCTTAGGAACTGGGGTTGTGTAAATGTATGTAACCCTTCTGACCATCGGAGTTGGCAGCAACAAAGGCCGGGTTCAGTCTCTAGGGGTTCTGTTCCAATAACGCAATGCAAAACTGGCTCAAGCCTCCACCCAGTGACCTGGGACAATAACATAACACCCCCCCGGGTGCCTGTAAGAGGCAATAGTTCCCCTCTTGCAAGCACGGAGTTGGAGTGTAGCAAAAGCCTTTTAATAACAGAGAAACAATGCGGCATTACGTTGTGGAAACACCACAAACAGGATTTGCAACACCAACCATGAGCAAAAGACCCACTCCCAAGCAAATTAGGCCTTGTCCTTTCCTCAGAGCAGTTCTTGAGTCCAGCAACCTGAAACTCTCTGTCCCTAGTCAGTGCAGCCCCAGAGTTCAAAACTTCATCTGCAGAGTTTTATCTCCCCACGTGGGTGGAAATGGGGCAGGGGGTGTTTTAAGGGGCACATTATGTGGTCCAAGGCCAACTGCCCTACCTCCCTGTGGGGCACCGCTCCACTCTGGCAGCCATCCCACAAACTGCTCCACCAGCCACTCCACTCTGACAGCTGTCCTGCAAACTGCTCCACCAGCTGCTCAGCAACATATCTTCAGCCACCCTCCTCTTAATACAATACTCAATAATTTTAGGTCTTTAGTGATTTCATCTTGTACTAGGTGAGCCCCAGGGCTGATGCACCATTGGCCCAAAGTGAATTCAGCTCAACAGCCTGTAACTAAACCCCTAATAGAACCATTTAGCAATGGTCATCCCCAGGCCCTCTCAGTTCACTGGGTTTTGGGACCCATGTCCCTTGCCTGGCGACTGCTGCTTAGTTGATGGCGAGTCTTCCTCCAATCATAACAAAAGGCCAAGTAGAGTTCTACTGTCCTTGATTCACATAATCAGGATAATAACAGTTTATTCTTCCTGCCCCAGTAACAGAGAAACTGGACTCCGACTGCAGCCAAAGTGACCATCTAGGCAGAGTGGGTGTGCCTATGCAAATGAGATCTGCCGCTGAAGTTCTTTTCCACAACTCTCCACAACTCACCACTAGATGTCAGGGCAGAGCTCATCCTGACTATTCTTACATGTAAAAACAAGCAGTGGGATCTTAACACTTGTTTCTTGTCTGAAAATCTCCCAACAGCTTAACGATGCCTTTCTAGAGGAGGCCCTGGACAGTGCTGGATCAAACAGCGAAGATGAACCAGGCCTGCCTTGTTTTTGCTCAACACTGCTACAAATTGTTGAAGAGGACTCTGAGGATGATGTGAGGAATTTAGAAGGAGGCTTGGCATGGAACTAATTGAGCCAGTGCCATGTCATGAGCGTAAAAAAGTCATGCGGACTATTGTACGTGTTGCTTTTTACGCTGTCCTTAATCATTGTCTTAAGGGAAAGTTTTTCAAAGATTGTGAGGGCTGTGTCATAGATGCGCCAGGCCAGCGGCACCATGACTGTGTGACTTGGACTTCAATGGATATAAACTGCCAGCTCTGGGGCCTGTGTGCTGAGCTGTGTTTGGAAAGCTTATTAAACACCGTTATTGCATAGGTTATGCTATGCAATGTCTGTGCTTAACCCAAGAACATTTAGCACAAGGGGTGACCTTGATAAATGCTATGCAATTCAGTGGATGCTGTGGCCATGTTTTAAAGAAATTGACCAAACTGGAAGATGCCTGCTTACAGCATTGTATTGACCGTCTGTTCTGCACACAAAGTTACAGGACCCTGCTTAATAAAAAGACTATTTGTAAGAAATCTAAAAGGATTAAGTTAGAGAATGGTGAGGGGACAAACGTGTGATATAAAACTTGGTAGCTGTAAACAAAAAACCAAATCTGTTGAAAATTGACTATCTGTGTTTGTCTCTGCAGGCCCGAAAACATAGGGGTATAAGCTGTTGGGAGGAACGGCCTGTATGAACATCAACGGGGTTACCCTGAATGTAGCAAACTGTGAGAAGATCAACTCTGACTGTTTGAAAGATCTAATCGTGCACTATTGCACGGGCCTGAAAAAAAAAACCCTCAAAAAAGACGGAGTTGCAGCAGCCCTCTGTCATAAGGAACAAAAATCAGTGGCGAAAAGAGACAAAAACCCTTAAGAAAACACAGAAAGTCGTTTACAACAAGAGGGTCCTGGGCTTTTGAAACTGGTTTATGAGGTGGTATATTATAAAATAAAGAAGGGGTCTATCCTTAGGTACATTGGTGGGATCTGGCTGGTGCCTTTCCTGTGTGATTCATGAGTGGCTCTGGGATCATTCATGCAATACCGCTGAGGGTGGGGCTCCACGTGTGGTTGTGCTGTGTGATCACAACGCCTGGAGGAAGCCGAAGCCGCAGGACCAGCGCACCCTCTGCAGGCATGTCATCGAAGGCAGCCTGGCTGCCGCCCTCGCAGCAACCAGCAGAGCGCCCTTCCACCGCTTGCCGCCCCAGGCAAGCGCTTGGTGTGCTGATGCCTGGAGCCGCCCCTGGTCCCAGGCTGCACTCCGGGGATCCCATCACAATGGTCACATACACCAAAAATCACATTGCTCTTAGGTTGCTTCCAAACCCAAGAGACCAGTCACTTACCCCGGATCAACTGGTACCCTACACTCTATGCCAAAAACAATGCCTGTCGCCAATCCAGTTATAAAGGTTAATTAACAAGGAAAAAGGAATAAGAGAGTTACCTGCAGGTAAAAGCAATGAAATAGATGCACGCCAATGAGTTACCATGTAAATCTGAAGACTGATAGATTTTTAGTGATCTGTCAATTCAAAGAGTCTTTCAGGGCAGATGTAGGAGGCAGCTCCTGGAGATCTCTGGCTACAGTTCAGAGTCTCTGGCCCTTCTGAGTTCAGATAGCCAAAATGATGCAATTTCTTCTTCTCAGGGATTTTTATTCCTGTCCCCCAGAGTTCAAGATCAGGGGACAAATTCCCATCCATGTCTCCTCTATATGGGTGGGGGGATGCAATCAACAAAGGGGTTGTCCTCTGATGTTCCACAATGGTTTGTCAGGTGTCTGCTTTTGCTGGGCAGGAAATAACCCCTCTTGTGGCAAACTCATATTTCACATTTGGTCATGTTTCTCTCCAGACTGTGTGGGTGTTCATAGTTTCAGAGCAAACATTTATAACATGGGATATTGACATTATCAGTGAGATTAATGCAGGCAGCAACATATAAGCGTTTCACAGAATCTAAACACTAAAGACATTCTTAGAAGACTAATACCTATTTAAAGCAAATCTGACACACAGGTGACCTGGTCTGGTCTTCAGCTATGAGGTTGTAAGTTCTCAGCTAATGCCTGCAGCCTGGGTAAGAGTGGGCATCAGACCAGCCAGCAGCACACAAGCCAGGCTGTTTTTCTTATCCTCCAGTTACCCTGATTCACGCAGATGCATGAATCCACGTTCCTTTGTCTAGGGCCGGCTTCTTTATCAACTACCTCCAGAGCATATTTCCAGCATAAATATGTAATGCTTGCTACACAGTCCGTGCATACATCACGCAGTGGTGTTCATGACCAAAGGGCTATCAGTTTTTACATGATACCTGACAAGACACTGGTTGGCTAAATATTCTATCAATGGTGTTTTGGGTTTGCCCATCCCCAAGAGGCATAAAAGGTCTCTTGGGGTATACAGGGTTAAGGATATGAATGCCTGGAGGAGGGGGAGAACATGCAGTGAGACATATAGAGGGTCTCCCCTCCTTATTTTTTTGCCTTCCAGGTGTGAGTTGTCACCACCTCACTATATAGATCAGCTTCAGCAGGTTTTAGATTTTTTGTTCTCTGGGTCCTGTGAGCCTGTGAGGGTGGGAATTCTATAAGCGCGTAGGTGACTTCCGAGTCCTGGTAGGGGAGGAAAGAGACATGGTGAGGCGGAAGGGTGCACAGATGCTAAGTACCTGAGTGCTGGAGTGGAGAGTATGCCTATAAAATAGGTGGTTGCAAAGACATTGGAGGACAAGATCAAAGTGATCTAAAAAAAAAGGGAGAATTCCCCTGAAATCAGTAAAATGGAATTCAGGGAAGCGCAAAGTACTCCCTTTAGGAAGGAAAAATTAAAGGCAGCAGGACAGAAGGGGTTTAACCTGTGTGGCAGCTGCACTGCAGGAAAGGAGTTCTAGTGGAGCACAAATTGCAGATGAGTAACAACATGAGATGCTGCTGAGAAAAAGGCTAATCTCATTCTGGGGTATATGAACAGGACTGTCATATGTAAGACACTGGAGGTAACTGTTGTCCCACTTAGCACTGATGTGGCCTCAGCTGGAGACTTGTGTCGAGTTTTGTGTGACTCACTTTAAGAAAGATGTGGACAAACCGGAGAAGGTGCAGGGAAGAGCAACAAAAATGATCAGAAGTTTAGAAAATACGACCTATGTGGAAAGGGTGAAAGAATTGGGCATGTTTAGTCCAGAGATGGGAAAGCTGAGGCAGGGATGTGATAACCATCTTATAACATGACATTATAAAGAGGACAGTGCTCAATTGTTTTCTGTATCCACTGAAGGTAGGACAAGATGTAATGGGCTTAATATGTGGCAAGGGAGATTTAGGTTAGATATTAAGAGAAACTTCCAATCTCTAAAGGTAGTGACTAGGGAGGTTGTGGAGTCTCCATCACTGGAGGTTTTTAAGAACTGTTGGACAAACAGTCTTTGGGGTGGTCTAGGTTGAAGGAATCCTTCCTCACCACAGGGGGCTGGACTAGATGGCTTCTTGAGGTCCCTTCCAGCCCCACATTTCTGTGATTCAATGGAGGTTTGGGCTGATGGGGAAAGGGACGATGAATTCCCAGCCCTGCCTCCTGTGTGAGCAAACCCTCTGCAGCATCTCTTTGTGGCTGTTACCTCGCTGTCCCACTCCAGAGAGGCAACTGCATCTCAGGACTGGGGAAAAGATTCAGGCCTTGCCATTTCTAGGTGGTTGGACTGTGCTGGGGTTTGATGCTTAGCCTATAAATCCATTCATGTTACCTGTTCCATCTGCTCTGCTCCAGCACCCGTGACTTTTGATCCCTTATTATCACAACTAGGACACTGGTTCCTGGTGTGTTCTCTGGGCTCAGATCCCTTGGTGCTTCTCAGAGGCTTTGGAGCTAAAACAGAACCAGATGAGAACGGAGCTGAAATGGGGAGAGATTGTGAGGAAATGCTTAGCTACAATATGCAACCTTGAGAAAGAAGAAGGTAAACTCAGCTTTGTAACTATTGATCTCAGTGCGTGTGTGATTTTGGGGCTTCTGCCAGAGCACAGGGGGGAAAATGGTCCAACAATTTATCTGAATTTGTTTAAATCTATATTTTCGCAGCCCAGAGGCATGAAGACGACTGCACCTTTTAAATTATTTTACCCCTCACTTCTCCCTAACCACAACCAAAAGTCTAAGTGCTCACATCTAATGAAATGATTTGTCTTCAATCACACTGTAGCTGAGTTGGTTATCTGACATGTTGAACATGTATCGCCACACTTTGGAAAGCCTATAAATATTTTTTAAGAACTCTAGCCAGGGCTGGCTCTAACTTTTTTGCTGTCCCAAGCAAAAAAAAAAAGCCACTCCACCATAACAACCCTCTCCGAGTCCTGTGCTACGCCGCTGAAACAACCCCTGCCAAGCGCCGCCCTGCCGTGCTATAACAACCCCCCCAGTGCCATCCCGCCCCACCGAAACAACTCCCCCGATCGCCACGCCGCGCAGCCCCGCCAAAACAACCCCCCTGAGTGCCGAGCCACCAAAACTACCTCCCCAGCACCGCCCTGCCCCGCTGAAACAGCCCCCATGAGCACCGCCGCACCCCGCTGAAATAAACAACCCCTGAGCGCTGCCTGGCCGAAACAAACAAACAAAAAACCCTAGAGCACCGCCCTGCTACCCGAAGACTGGCCGCTCCTTACAAGGTGCCGCCTCAAGCACATGCTTGGTCGACTGGTGTCTGGAGCCGGCCCTGACTCTAGGTTCTTATTGTACTTTGTCTTCTCATTGAAAGGTACATACCTCGTTTGCCAGGCATATTTTAGAATTTGGTTTCCATACCCACACCCTGGCACGCTGCTTTGTGGTTGTTAATGGTTTAAAACTATTTACGCTGATCACTATAGAATAGTTTTTGATGAGACCATATTGCAGGAGCAGGTGGGAGATCACAGCCTCTTGCCCCCTTTCACCCACCTCTTTTCTTCCTATGGCAGTAGCAGATCAGAGCAGTCAGGGCTCCAACCAGAAGCAAGGCGCCACCGGTTCCCAGCAGAATATCACGGGACCAGTGTGAGGCTGTTAATGCTGCAGACAAAGAAAAGGGAGGGAAGGGGACATGAGAACAGCCAGGCAGCCCTGGCAAAAGGTCTGGGACCCACAGAGGAATCCGCCCTTGAAACAAATTTGCTGTGAAGACAACCCTTCACTTTGTTGTCTACACACATTCCGTCTGTAACAGGCTGCTCCCCTTCCAAAAAGGGGAAGCATGGCCCAGGGGTTATGGGGCTGGCCTTCAACACTGGCTATGGGGGGTCAATTCCCTGCTATCCTGCAACCCCCCCTGTGGGGACTCATCTTCTCTTTCCCTCTATTCCCCATCGCTGAAATGGGCACTGAGGGGCTAAATCCATTAACAAAACGGTGAGGCGCTCAGATAATAGGTCACGTGCGCCATTGAAGTATGATAGATAGAAAGGGTGTGTGGGGGGGTTCATCTCCACTTTGGTTTCTATCTGTCACCTCATCCGACCCCATTTCCCAGGAGAGCTCCAGGGGAAGGTTCCCCTCCAATGGGAGCAAACCAGGAGCTGGATTAAGAAATTAGGGAAGTCTCACCTGTAACAGTGATGCTCACAGCCTGGCTTCTGGGGGATGAGATCCACTTCCTACCCACGTTCTCCTCGTACTCGCAGGTGAATTCCCCGGTGTCGTTGGGACCGGCCCGTGGGATGCGGAGCACAGAGTTGTTCATAGATGTGGTGCTGGGCTCTGTGGTGCTGATGTCAGACCCTGCATCCCCAGGAACGAGCTTGACACTGTCCTTGTAGAAGTGAAACCTCCGCTGACCAGCATCCCTGGGGGCTGTGCAGGTGATAAGCAGGGGGAGCCCTTCGCTCACTACTCCAGATGGGGGATCCATGCTCAGCAAAGGCTGGGGGCTGTGATCTGTGGGGATTGAAAAAGGACAGGGGTCAGCAGAGGCATGGCAGTGGAGAGGGTGTCCAGAATTCAATTTATTTACAATTGAACTCTATTCTCTCTCCAGTGTCTCATGCTTCTCTTCAGGATCCTGAGGGGCTCCCCATACAAATGGGTGAGATCCGGGCTGGGGTGGGGATTGCTTCCTTCAGATACAATGTGGGGCTGGAATGTGGGGGTCAGAAGGTGGCTAGGGGCACCAGGCCGTTTTCTCTCACCCCTCCATTACTAATGCTCCAGCCCCTGATATTTATGGAGATCTCGGTAGATAGGGAGGGCCCAGTTCTCTCTGCAGATCTCGCCCACTCTGTCCAGACAGGCTGAGAGCTGGGTGATCCTGGTGGGTTTCTACCTTCCCAGAGGGGAGAGGCACAAGATGGCCATGTTGGATGCCCAGATCTGTGTTTGTTGGGCAGCCATGTCCTGGCTATGTTGAGTAGCCATAGGTTGTGCTGCTCTCTGAAGGGCGGCCATATTGGAAATCAGGCAGCCATATTGGATAAATATGTCCTGGGCCATGTTGAGCAGCCTCGTTTTGTGGCTGTGTTAGCATCGGAATAGCAGCCATGTTGCCAGTTACGTGGTCATGTCAAGCAGTGAGGAGGACATTTTCCCAGTTGGGCAGCCATGTTAGGCCTGAATGTTGTAGTGTGAGGCTCATCAGGAGCGTGAAAGAGCAAAGAGGGAGTGGAAGAGGAGGGGAGTAAAAGGAGCAGATGTAAACTTAAAGACTAGAGTCGAGCGTGGAAGGCAGGAGAGAGGATAATAAGCAGAAGGGGAATTAGAAGAGGCAGGAGTGGAGACCAGAGGGACGTTAGCGCTTGTCCTGCTCCAGTTCTCTGCACTGTGCGATGCTGGAAGTCAGACAAGATGAGCAGAGTGGTCCTTTCTGGGCTGGCAACCTATGAAGTATGATCTATGATCCATTGATTGGCCTGTATTATCCAAGTCTGGGGCTCTGGTTTCTTTGCCTCAGCTGTTACCCCAGCTGGCCCCTCCTGGCTGACGATGGGCCACGTGGAGTTTAACAGCTTCCTTGGCTTGTGGGTCCGTGCCTAAGATGAATGAGTCTGGGAAAGGGAAAGCAGAGGAGGGAG